>NC_081368.1:7967795-8145295 GCF_030684315.1 Stegostoma tigrinum
CCAATCTTACTTTAAATCTTTGTCCCCGAGTATTTGATATTTCTACCCTGGGAAAAAGTCTTCAGCTACCCACAAGACCATAGAAGGAGCATTAGGCCATTCAGCCCATTGAGTTTACTCCACCATTCAATCATGGCTGATATATTTCTTAACCCCATTCTCTTGCCTTCCACCTGTACCCCTTGACCCCCCTTCCACTCAAGAACCTGTCTATCTTTGACTTAAATACACTCAATGACTTGGCTTCCACAGCCTTCTGCAGCAATAAATGCCACAGACTAACCGTCCATCCATGTCTCTCATAATTTTATTTACTTCTGTCAGCTCACCCCTCAGTGCCTGCCATTCTGATGATAACAAAGTTTGTCTGATCTCTCCTTATAGCTAATATACTCCAGTCCAGGCAACACCCTGCTAAACGAATTTTCCACCACGTCCTGATCTGAGAAAGGGTCACTGAACCTGAAATGTTATCTGTGACTTTTTTTCTTCGCAGATGGTGCCAGAACTGCTGAGCTTTTTCCAGTAACTTCTGGTTTTGTTCCTCCAAATCCTTTCTGTAGCATGGCAACCAGAACTTCTAAATTAATCTCTCCTGATCCCCTACCTTTTCTAATTATTTGAATGTCCAAAAATTCTTTAACACTGATCTTGAATACCATCAATGACTGGCTATTCACAACTCTGAGCTATAGAATTCCAAAGAGCCTTAACCCTCTGGGTCAAGAAATATAACTCTTTTATAAGCACTTAAGTATTGAAATTATTGCAAGAATACATGAAATGTGACAGTCAGTTTCACCAAAGCAGGATCTCACAACAGCAACATGGTCAAGACCAAACAAATAGTTTTTTTACTATGGATTTTCCTATTCTTTGTACAAACTCAGGCCAGGCTTCAGGTTTTCTTTGGAACTATGCCGATCATCATCATGTGCGTGATAGTGAGGCAGATGAACTACCTGCTCTGAACTGCCATCACTCCAACCCTCCAGCAGAGTCTTTACCACAAGACTACAGAGGCCACAGTTATGTCAGGTGAGTCCATCATTGTTTCAGAGGGCCATTGGGCTGCTCTCTCATGAGAAATAGAGAGAAAGACAGAGAGAGAGAATTGGTGGTGTGGTTAATCTAAGGGGGCAAGGCTGAGAAGGTGGAAACCTTGGGTGGTATAGGAATTTACATCATGTGTACCCCAACACTCAGAGCCATAGAGTCGTACAGCATGGAAACAGGCCCTCTGGTCCGACCAGTCCTCACCGACAATGTTCCAAAATTAAACTAGCCTCACTAACTTGCACTTGGTCCATTTCCAAAGCTTTCCCATCCAAATCTATGTAATCAAATGTCTTTTAAATGTTGTAACTCTACCTCATCCACAAATTCCTCTGGCAGTTCATCTCACTGACAAACCACTCTCTGTATTAAATTTGCCCCTCATGTCCTTTTAAAATCTTTCTCCTATCACCGCAAAAAAAAATGAACCCACTAGTTTTAACTTCCACCACCTTGGGGAAATGATCTTTGTCATTCACCTTATCTATGTCCTTCATGATATTATAAACCTCAATAATATCATCCCTCAATGTCATACGCTCCTGTGTAAAAAGTCCCAGCCTATCCAGCCTACTGTTATATCTCAAAACCCCCATTCCCAACAACACCCTGTTAAATCTTTTCTGAACCCTCTCCAGTTTAATAATGTTCCTCTCCACAAACTGTTTTAGTGCGTATGTCTGAGGACCAAGTATTGTTCAGGAAAATGAATAGAATTCCTATGGTCCTTTGAAATAGTGCATTGGAATCATTATGTCTAATCAAGGCAACAGTGAGCTCCTCATTTTAATGTCTCATTCAAAAGGAAATATTGTCTCTGACAGTGTCACATTCTTTCAGTGCTGCACTCGATTGCTCAGTCTGGATGATGTTGTGCTCATGTTTAGGAACTGGTTCCTGAAACAATGATCCTCCCTCTCTCAGGGGTTAGCGAGAATGCTACCCCCAGTGAACCATGACTGTCATCTTAAACGGCAAATAACAAAATTTGACACAAAGATTCCCACACTGTCTGCTACCAGTCAGCATCTGTCTCGAAATCAACTTACCATCCGTATGGCAAGCAAATTTTCAACTAGCACACAGACAGATGTAGGTTATGTTTGCCCGTACCATCTTCAAAAAGTAACTGTGGAACATGTTGCCATCCAAAGCTGAAGTATTGAAAAAAAGAGTCTCAATGTATTTGGAATATCAAGTCACTGTCAGCTGACTAACTGGACATGTCATATTCCAAACGGTATAAGTTAGCATATACCAAAATAAAAAATGAATGAACATGCATAATTGCCTGAGGAGGACAAATGTAGGTCTGTCCAAACTAATGTGTTTCTGGATTACACATTATTATAGTAATGAGGGGAACAGTCATTACTGCTCAATCATTTCTTCAAAATATTGAAGTTAAGAGTGTCTAATAATAACTTCAAACTTGACAAGGCGCTTGCAACTTACTCTGAAAGTCTGGTGTGTGTCTCTGGGAAAGCACATTAAACTAAAAGCCCATAAATTACAGCTTGCATCATAAACCAACTTTTTTGTTTGTCCCGAGGTGGATTTCACAAACAAAGGTGGGGAAAGAGATTACTCTCTAATACCTGGCCATCGAGTGTCAATGTGACCCATTTATGAAGTCACATGAATATCTGAGGTACCATTCACAGCATCTTTATTTCAACAAGTACACAAGTTCAATGTGAATAGGTTAATGTTCTCAGTCAAATAATAGAGGGAGAAATTTCAAACCCACGCAGTATCTGTTCGCAAACTACTTACAACATTGCACCATAGAAAATAAGTGACTGCAAAAACACAGGAGCAAGTGGGGGCCATTCAGTCCATCAAGCATGTTCCAGCATTCAGTGAAAACATTCCTGATGTGAAAGTGCTGGTGTTGGACTGGGCTGGACAAAATCAGAAGTCACACAACACCAGCTTATAGTCCAATAGGTTTATTTGAAATCATAAGCTTTCAGAGTATTGCTCCTCGGTCAATTGAAAGCTTGTGATTTCAAATAAACCTGTTGGACTTTAGCTTGGTGTCATGTGACTTCTGACAATAAAATGTATCAGCTCTGCCTCAGTTAATAATCCTCTTGCTACAGAGTTGGAAATTTGGGGAGTGCGCTTTGAGAAGATTTGTAGCTCAGGTTGAGGTTCTGAATGTGAGTTTGCTCGCTGAGCTGGAAGGTTAGTTTTTAGACGTTTCGTCACCTTTTTTTTACTTGAAAAAATATACTTTATTCATAAGATGTACAAAAAATAAAACATATTTATACACCTACCCAGTCATGCAAGCTGCTCTGGGTTACCCAGGGGGCACATACATCAACTAAAGGAAAAAAAACAAAGAAGGGAAAAAAAAACAAAGCAAAGAAAATACCCCAGCAGTCGTCACCCCGCACAGTCCCCGTTGGCCCCCTGACCAGTTGGGGAAGGCACCAACTGGGCCCAGTTACCAGATAGGGTTCTTTTTTCTACTCTGGACGAGGGGTTTCATACGGTGGTCTTTCCCCACCGCGCCTTGGCGGCGGCCGCCCCAAGCTTTAGCGCATCCCTCAGCACGTAGGCCTGGACCTTGGAGTGTGCCAGTCTACAGCACTCGGTCGGGGTCAGTTCTTTCAGCTGGCAGACCAGCAGGTTGTGGGCAGACCAAAGAGCGTCTTTCACCGCATTGATGGTCCTTCAGGCGCAGTTGATGTTGGTCTCGGTGCGCGTCCCGAGAAACAGCCCGTAGAGCACGGAGTCCCGCGTCACAGAGCTGCTCGGGACGAACCTCGACAAATACCACTGCATCCCCCCTCCAGACCTCCTGCGCATAGGCACACTCCAGAAGGAGGTGATCGACAGTCTCGTCCCCCCAGCAGCCAACTCAAGGGCAGCGTGAGGTGGCGCAGAGATTCCGGGCATGCATAAAGGATCTCACTGGCAGAGCCCCTCTCACCGCCAGCCAAGCAATGTCCTTGTGCTTGTTTGAAAGTTCTGGCGATGAGGCATTCTGCCAAACGACTTTGGCAGTCTGCGTGGGGAACCACACGACGGAATCCACCCTCTCCTTTTCCCGAAGGGTCCTGAGGATACTACGTGCTGACCACTGCCTGACGGCCTTGTGGTCAAAGGTGTTTCCTTTCAAAAATTTCTCCACGAAGGACAGGTGGTACGGAACGGTCCAACTACTTGGAGCGTTCCGCGGCAACGAGGCCAGGCCCATCCTTCGCAACACCGGGGACTGGTAGAACCTCAGTAAGTAGTGACACTTGGTGTTTGCGGACTGAGGATCTACGCACAGCTTGATGCAGCCGCACACAAAGGTAGCCATCAGGGCGAGGGTGGCGTTCAGTACGCCCTTTCCCCCATTTCCCAGGTCTTTGTACATGGTGTCCCTGCGGACCTGGTCCATTCTCGACCCCCAGATGAAGTGGAAGATGGCCTGGGTGACCGCAGCGGCACAGGCCCGCGCCACATACAACAGTACCGAAAGCCCCTCGCACCTGACAACCAGGTTCTTACCCGCGATGGAGAGGGACCGGAGCGTCCACCTGCCCAGCTTCTGCTTCACTTTGGCAATACGCTCCTCCCAAGTCTTAGTGCATGCCCCAGCTCCACCAAACCAAACACCCAGCACCTTCAGGTAGTCTGTCCTGACGGTGAAGGGGATGAAGGAGCGGTCATCCCAGTTCCCGAAGAACATGACCTCGCTCTTACCCCTTTTGACTTTGGCACCCGAGGCCAGTTCAAACTGGCCGCAGATGTCCAATAGTCTACTCACCGACCGATGATCGGTGCAGAAGACGGCGACATCGTCCATGTACAGGGAGGTCTTAACCTGAAGGCCTCCGCTGCCTGGGATAGTCACGCCCTTCAGGCTCACGTCCTTCCTGATGGATGCGGCAAAGGGATCCACACAGCACACGAACAAGGCAGGAGAGAGCGGGCAGCCCTGCCTGACTCCAGATCTAACAGGAAAACTGTCTGATTCCCACCTGTTGATCGAGACTGCGCTAACGATGTTGGCGTAGAGCAGCCGGATCCAATTGCGGATGCCCACCCCGAACCCCAATTTGGAGAGGACGCCCCTCATGTAAGCATGAGAGACCCTGTCGAAGGCCTTCTCCTGGTCCAGGCTGACGAGGCAGGTGTCCACCCGCCTGTCCTGTACGTAGGCAATCGTATCCCTGATGAGCACGAGGCTCTCAGCGATCTTCCTGCCCGGCACAGCACAGGTTTGGTCAGGGTGAATCACTGACTCCAGGACAGACCTGACCCAGTTGGCAATGACCTTGGCCAGGATTTTGTAGTCCACGTTCAAAAGTGAAATGGGACGCCAATTCTTAATTTCTTCCCGCTCCCCCTTCCTCTTGTAAATGAGGGTGATGATGCCCTTCCTCATGGACTTGCACATTTCCCATGCCCGAAGCGCACTATCGTACACCTCCAGCGGGTCCTGGCTGACCAGGCCCCACAGAGCGGAATACAGCTCGACCGGTAAGCCGTCGCTTCCGGGAGTCCTATTCCTCTCCAAGGACTTGAGGGCTCTGGTCAGCTCATCCAGGGATATTGGCCGGTCCAGCCACTCCCTTGTGCCGTCGCCTAAGACCTCCGTGATAGACGACAGGAACGACTCGGAGGCCGTGCTCTCCGTGGGCTTCGTGTCGTACAGTCCAGCATAGAAGGATCTGCTGATCCTCAAAATGTCGGGCTCTGACGACGTCACCGAGCCGTCGTCCTCCTTCAGCCGGCTAAGCACAGAGCCCTCTTTGTGCACCTTCTGAAAGAAGAAACGCGAGCACGTCTCGTCCTGCTCCACGGAGCGGGCCCTGGGCCGGATGATTATCCGGGAGGCCTCCGCGGTGAAGAGCGAGGCTTGCTGGCCCCTCACCTGGCGGAGGTCCTCCGTGACATCGACCCCCATCAACTGCATAAGGAGCAGGTTCTGCACCCTTTTCTGGAGTCGCGACAGCTTTCTCCGCCTCTCTCTCGCCTTCCAAACACCCTTGAGGACAAAGAACCTCTTGATGTTCTCCTTCACCGTCTCCCACCAGTCGCCTGGAGACTCAAAGAGGGGTTTCACGGTTCTCCAACCAACGTACTCCCTCTTAAGCTCCTCGATGTTCTCTGTCAACAGAGTCGTGTTGAGCTTCCACGTCCCCTTGCCGGCCGGCTGGTCGTCCTGTAAGTGACAGTCGGCCAACAGGAGGCAGTGGTCAGAGAAGAACGCCGGCTCGACGCCGGTGGACCTGACCGAGAACGCCCGTGACACAAACAGGAAGTCTATCCTTGAGCGGATAGACCCATCTGGCCGCGACCAGGTGTACCTCCGCTGTGCTCCATCTGCAGGGGAGCTGAAGAAGTCGAGCAGCTTGGCGTCCTTCACCGTGCCCATCAGGAATCTGGACGTGACGTCCAGTTGACTCCCCCCACCCGCTGTCCCCACGCTGGATCTTCCATCTGCATCGATGATGCAGTTGAAGTCTCCGCCTAGGATGACCGGCCTGGGCGTAGCCAGCCGGGGTGGAAGCCGCTACAGGATGGCCAACCGCTCACTCCGTACCGCTGGGGCGTACACGTTGATCAGCCTCAGGGGAGCATTCCTGTAGGTGACGTCAGCCACTAGGAGGCGCCCCCCACCACCTCCTGAACTTGAGAGATGGTGAAGTTGCGCCCCCTCAGCAGAATAGCCTGGCCCGAGGAGCGACAGTCGTTACCCCCGACCAGATCGAAGGCCCACAGGTCCAGGCGCCGGACCATTTCCCGTACCTGCCGAGGTGCGGTATCCCGCACTCCTGCAGAAACAGGAGGTCCGCCTTGATGGTGGTCAGGTAGGCCAACGTGGACACACATCTTGCGGTTGACTTGATGCTGAGCACTTTAATGCTCGCAACTCGTACCCCCATTGTGGGCAGTGACCGCAGTACCCTCCCCAAGTCCAAGGTCCAGCCCCTCCATCTGTCCGTTCATGCCCATTGCCCGGGCTAACAGCTGGACGGTCTCCAGGCTCAGGAAACCGTCCGTGCTGCCTTCCGGGTGGCATCCCTCCGTCAGGGGTGCGGAGGCAGGAGGGTCCGGCTCCGGGTCAGGCTGGGGACGCGCTGTCTCCTCCTTCCCTCCTGGAAGTTCCAGGGGGCCCTCCAGTGCCCTAGCAGCACTTGACTGGGTGTCGGAAGGAGCCTCAGGACGCCTACCGTCACCTGGAAGTGGGGTGCTGCTTTCCTTCTCCCTCGAGATCTTTAACTTCTGCTTCGGGTGGGGCCTCTCCAAATCGCCCTCGTCAGAGGAGCTCTTATAGCCCCCCTGTAGCTGCCTCTTCCCGCCTGATGGCTGCGGTTCCTGGGCCCGTCGACGCACCTTCCTCCTCACTTTCCGGACCGTCGTCCACTCCCCTGGGTCGCCTGTCGCCGCCTCCATCGACTCCGGGTTTTCGGGGGGGAGCGCAGCCTGCAGGGGTGCTTTGCTGGCCTCGGGCCCATCCTGTGGGGCTGGGCCCTCCTGCACGGCCTGGCCCTCCTGCACATTAGTGGGGTCCTTGCTGGGCCCTGGTGCCTTCCTCTCCTCCGGGGAGGCTGGCCCCGCATTTCCCCTGCCGGCGACCTGGGCGTAGGTTGGTCCCCCGCTGCGGGAATGCCCTAAAGAGGTGGCCCGCTTCCCCGCAAAGGTTGCAGCTTTTCTCTTGTGGGCAATCCTTTCCAAGGTGTCTCTCCTCCCTGCAGTTCCTGCAGATGGTGGCTTTGCAGTCGGCCGCCACGTGACCTGACCTACCACAGGCATGGCAGACTTTAGGTTGCCCTGCATAGGTCAGGTAGCCCTTGCTCCTGCTGATCGCGAAGCTGGACGGTGGGTGTACGACATTCCCGTCCACGCCTATCCTCAGCGTCACCTTGACCTGCCTTTTACTGGTCCAGATGCCAAAGGGGTCCACGATGTCAGTTAGGTCCCCTTCCACCTTCACGTACCTTCCGAGGAAGGTCAGGACACCAACTGCTGGCACATGCGGGTTGTACATGTGTACAGTCACCATACGGCTCCTCTGCGCTGGCATCACAAACAGCGGGACAGCGGTCAATACAGAGAGGGGGCCCTCACCTCCTTTCTCCTTGAAAACCTCCAGGAAGCGCTCGCAAAGCTTGGCACTCCTGAAGGTCACGTTGTAAAAACCTTCTCCGGAGAAATCCTGCAGGCAGTAAATGTTCGCAGCAGCAAACCCACAACAGTCCAACAGGACCCTCTTCACGAAGAAGGTGCGGTCCACAGGTGCACCTTCATCCACCTTCTTTACAGAAACACGGATGGTGTTCCGTACCCCCTGACCTGGGGCACGAGCACTTGCCACAGCCATCGTTACAGGTTGGCTGCTCCCCTGAACCAGCGTTAGGCCGAAGCCAGCATTAAGATCCACTGGTTGCAAGGGTGCACAGCCAACCCGACGTCCTCCTTTCACCTCCAAGACAGCACTCTCCTCCTCTCGGTCCACAAGAGAGTGGGTCTTTATTTTGTTCCAGATGTAAGCTGGTTCACTGAGCTTGAAGGTTTGTTCCCAGATGTTTTGTCACCATTCTAGGTAACATCAACAGTGAGCCTCCGACAAAGCGTTGGTGTTATGTCCCGCTTTCTATTTGTCTGGTTAGGTTTCCTTGGGTTGGTGATGTCATTTCCTGCATTGGTGATGTCATTTCCTGTTCTTTTTCTCAGGGGTTGGTAGATTGGCTCCAAATCATTGTGTTTGTTGATTTGGGGAGTCCTCCTCCAGAACTTATAATTCCAAAAAAAATCCCAGGCTGAAGCTGCAGTGCACTACTGTGAAAACAATACGCTCTTGGAGCTGCCATCTTAAATCTGTGCCATCTCTCCCTCTCTAACTAATGAAAGATTTTGTAGTGCTATCATGGGAGGGGGCGTGGTAGAAGAGGCAAGGAGGTTATGTTTGGTATCCTGGCCAATGTTTATCCCTCATTCAACACCAAAAAACAAATTATGTTCCATTTATCTTGTTGCTGTGAGATTGGACTAAATTGAAGAGTTTCTGTGTCACAATGTGTCAATGTTAAGACCCTTTTCTTTAAAAAAAGCTATTATTTGCAGAAAATAGGAGGAACTCTCCTGGTCAACATTTGGCTGTCATACAACATTCGCAATAGACCATCTGGCCACTTATCCTGGTCGTTATAAGCCGAGTTGGGGGTGGGAGTGTGATTCCCACATTACATTACTGACTTCACGTTAGAAGTTTTGGCTCTAGGCAATATAGAATGTTATAAAAGGTGCTGTATAAATGCAGGCATTGCTTTTAAGGAACTATATCCCAAGCATATTCATAGTGACAATGGCAAATTGTAGTTGATCGCATGGGCACAGGAAAATGCCCAACAATGGCAAACAAAATAACTGCATGTGTGGACTGAAGGCTCTGTTTCCGTCCTGTATAACTGTATGACTCCATAAGAAGTAATATACCTTGGAGGTGCTCATTTTGGTTCCAGGTGGTGTGTATTTATGATGGATTAGGTGTGAAGGATAGTGCTTGTAGGTACCCAACCAGGCCTCTTCCCACACAATTCCAGCAATCAGATTGGATGATAGCATCTGACAACTGGACTTCCTTCGAGTGAGATGATGACGTCTCTGTTTTTATCAGTCTAGCCACCTACTGCAATTCCTAAGAGTGTGTGTGTCTGCTGCCATTTCTTCACTGCTGCAGCGGGGAGGAGGTTGGCTGATCAATCTGTCATCACTTATGAATTTCCGCCCTCTCTCATCTCAGCTGGTTGCTAAAGATCCTGTGACGTAATGCTTGGAAGAAAAGCAGGGGGAGTTCTCCAAGAAGCCTTGAAGAGGTAGTAGGGGCGCTAAGGACTGAATGGACTTCAGCTCTGCAGCCACCATACAATGATCCAATCAGAATTTGTGCCTTAACTAATCTTACTTTAAAAGGATACATTATCTGGGTTGATACAAAATTGTGATCTACAGGAGCAGTGTACAAATTGGCCTTTATTTTACTGACAGTAATGCATTCCATAACATCATGTTCAACAGTGATTAAACTGTAATTAAGAAAGAAAGTAGTTACTTTCAATTTTTTCAATCTCAAAGTGATTTACAGCCAGAGTTTCTTTAAATAATTCTCATGCAGAAAAATATCTCACCAAAAGGTGGAGTAGTTTTCTAGTTCTGGAATCTAACATGAGGCTTCAGATGATGATTACTGAGATAAAGACAGAGAGCAGTGGAAATACGCAGCAGGTCTGTGAGATAAACAAGGTTAATATTTCTGTTCATGAAATTCCGTCAAAGTTTTCACTATTAATAATTGCAATGAAAGCTGTAATGTGCTCGTTCAGTGTTTCCCGTAGATCACAACTGTTTGTTGTGAATGGAACGACTTTGGCAACACCAAGAATGTACAGTAGCACAGTCAAAGTTCACGAGTAGTCACTGCTCAGCTGAAAAATTCACTCAGTTTCAGATGCTGTAATCTGCTGTCCGCATAATTAGAACTTCATCTGATGAAGGAGCAGTGCTTTGAAAGCTTGTGATTTCAGATAAATCTTTTGGACTGTTACCTGGTGTGTGACTTCTCACATAATTAGAAAGCAGCTAATTGAGTCAATAAAACACACAGCCGGACTTGAGGAATGTGTTAAACAGGCATGATTTGCCACTGGAGAGCACTGTGGCTTCACTGTTGAATTTCTACTTCCCTTTTGGTGCTTTCTGCTCATTAATTAGTATGTCCAGAGGGTCAGATGAAGTATTTCTGCTCCACTTTGACCACATTTATTAGATGCATTTTATAGCATTAGTAGGTAAATTGAGTCTGAAGCCATGACTTCTAAGGGTATTGCTGGAAATCTAAAAGCTGTGGCAGATATGGGATGAATTAAACCAATTAATCTGGAAAATGCATTCATGAAACTGGGTTGTGTTGTTCGATCAGCGCAGTAGATACAGACAATGGAACTGAGAGATGAATGATCAGTAGGGTACTGTTCGACGGTGACATAAGTCTGGCCAATTTTATGAATGGACAGAATGTTCATGAACAGTGTGCCTGTAAGATTCTGACATGCCTGTGGTTAAAGGATTTCTGCATGTTTGTAAAGTTAATCAGATGAGCTCCAATTTTATTCCAGAATTAGGACTAATAATTTTGGGAATTATACAACCTCTGTTCTGTACATTTAGAATTATCTTCCCTAGTTCACCGTGATTAAGTCAGATTCTGTTTCATGTTTAAAGAGTTTACTTTTCATAGCCTTTTAAGAGTGATCATTGTGAACTGTTAACTCTAATTTCTCTCTCCATGATGTCGCCTGAATAAGCTCAGTGTTTCCTGGTGTCATTTCAGATTGTCAGCAACCGCAGTGTTCTGCCTTGGTTGTTGGGCTGCAGATTCGCAGATCATTATCTGGAATCCTGTCGGGATTTATACTTTTGAAGATACTGCAAAGAAGCAGCCTCGATCTTCAGATGAGTCATCAAGCGAGTCTTGTGGACAGAAAGATGCCAATTTGCGAGCAGAAGGCTTCTTGATGTACAGCAAATACAACCAGCACAAAATGCAAAGTGTTCATTTCCACAGAGTCAAAGTTTGGCCGAACTGTGGGGAGTTCAAAATTAAAACGGGAATCCACAAAAGCAAATGTCGTGCTCACATGCATTATTAACCATGTGTTTCTTGGTGTGAACTTCAATAATCCTGCCACAATTGCAATCTAGTAGATCAGCTCTAAGATAAAGGCCACTGCACTGAAAAATGGCAGGTAGAATTCAATCTGAGTAAATGAGAGGTATTGCATTTTGGTACAACAAACAGTGGTAGGGCTTAATTGTAGGGTCTTCAGTAGTGTTGAAGAACAGAGGAACATTGGGGCGCAGGTACATAATTCTTTGAAGTTTGCATCACACATAGACAATGGTTGTTATAAAGGCATATAGTACGCTTGACTTCATTGTTCAGATCTTTGAGAATAGGGGATGGGAAGTCATATTGAGGCTCTAACGATGTTGGTGAGGCCTTTTCTGGAATACTCTGTCCACTTCTGTTCACCCAGTTAAAAGAATCTGGAGAGGTTTCAGAAGAGATTTACCAGGATGTTGCTGGATATGGAAAGGTTTGAGTTAAAAGGAGAGGCTGGATAGGCTGAAACATTTTTCACTGGAGTGTAGGAGGTTGAGAGGTGACCTGATAGACATTTATAAAATAATGGGAGGTATAGATGGGGCCGATAAGTTGTCTATTCACTCAGAAGTGGAATTTCAAGACTAGGGGGCACATTTTTAAGGTGAGAGGAGAGAGATTTGAAGAAGACATGAGGGGTAAATATTTTATACCGAAGGTGGTTTGCATATGGAATGAACTTCCTGACGAAATGGTGGATGAGGTTACATTTACAACATATACAATACATTTGGGTAAGTACATGAATAGGAAAGGTTTGGAGGGATATGGGCCAGGACCAGGCAGGTGGGACTAGTTTAGCTTGAGGTTATGTTCGATAAGGACTGGTTGGGCTGAAGGATTTGTTTCCATGCTGTATGTCTCTATGAGTCTATACCACCAAATTTAACATAATTGACAAAAAAACTGGTGGGGAGATGAGGAGAATTTATTGCGCCGTTGGATGTTAGCAACTAGAATGTCATGTCTGAATGGGTTGTGGAAGTAAATTTATCGAACTTGGTTTGGAAAGGCAGGGGGAGGTGGGGGGGGGGGCACATGAAGCATGAGGGCAAGTCATTCAGGCCTTTATCTTTGTCCAAATCAATCCAAATGGTCTCATACAGGAATTAGGAACAGAAAGAGGCCACTCGACTCCTCATAACACTCTGTTGCTCGATAAGGTCATGGCTGAATTAACTACTCCACATTCCCATTCCCTTTTGTAACAAGAACACCATCAACAAACACACTTAACTGGGCCCAATACACAACCCACTGAAAAACAGAACTAGAAGTGATGGCAACCACCCCAGCAAACCAAGACGTATAAATAACAAGCAGGACAGAAAACCAACGCTTCACAGGATGTGCACTGATGATGTAACCTAGCAAGAGATGAAACATCTGCAATCAAACACACCAGCTTGGTGAGCAAGTCTACAAATGTTGAAGGAGCTGCTGCACTTTGAAGAACAAGTTGCAAACTCATTATGAGTGATGATGGGAACGGCAGATGCTGGAGAATCCAAGATAATAAAATGTGAGGCTGGATGAACACAGCAGGCCCAGCAGCATCTCAGGAGCACAAAAGCTGACGTTTCGGGCCTAGTCCTCTCTGGTGAAGGGTCTAGACCCGAAACGTCAGCTTTTGTGCTCCTGAGATGCTGCTGGGCGTGCTGTGTTCATCCAGCCTCATATTTTGTTATCTTGCAAACTCATTATGAGTTGTGTTTATACTGTTGCTTTGCTCTAGCAGTGGGAAAAGATGTCTAAGACATCACAGCACTGAAGCTGCGCATGCAGAGAAAGATTCACCCGAAGGCAGGTTGTACATTTCAAACTGGTTATGGAGGCCAGGAGTCATCAGCATGATAATGAATCCCTGTTTAGCTCCTGTGTAGGTGTTCAGAGTAAACAATATAGAAACAGAAAGTCCCCAGACTGCATCTCTCTTTTCTCTCTCTCAGCAGTGAAGAAACGAAGAACTGAAAGTTAGCCCATCCCTCCCACCATTTGCAAAAAGAAAGGCTTTTTTTATATAGAATTACCCCGCTCCATTCTTCAACAGGGAAATGGGTGACCTTTGGCCTCAACTCCCATCCTTCTCAATCCTTCCATCTGTGACTTCAGCACAGAACTAGAAGGATTTAGCAAATGAGAAGAACTTTGAAGAAGCAAAAGGCACACCTTAATGAAACCTATGGTGCCATTGAACTATGTTTCCCCAATATTTTTGCTTCCGCCCATAACTGCTATACTGGTTTGGTTGTGTTTACCCGCTTGTAGGTGTGTGCAATGGTTTAAGAAGGGGTTTGAGCTTCAGGTACCTTGATGATGCATGTTGTATTCTCTTGTGATTAGAATCGATTTCTCTGGAATAGTAGTTTCTTGTTGAGTATAGAAACCTGCCCTGTGTTTTCAGCTAATCTGCGTCCATCGGACAGGTTAATTGAGTAACTTGACTAAATCCTTAAATTGTGTGATAGCCCAGGCTCGTGTGTCAGTGCATTTTCCAATGTAGGTTGTGAAAAAAGAAACAGAGTGAACATTTCATGTCCTGTATGGCTCTTCTTAAGACATGCAGTCGATTTTGGCATCTTAGAAAAATGAGGGTGAGAAGGGTTTGGAAGGAAGAGATTTGAGACCAAATGTCATCCATGCCCTTATTGAAGAGTGGAGTGGATAACTCTACAGAAGAAAAAAAATGTATTTGCAAGTCTTACTTTCTCTAGAATGTCCGATAAGATTTGAAAGTTAGGATCAGCTTCACAGGGTTGTTAGAATCTGCCTTTGTTAACTGACTGATTGATTGCTGTGACCTTGACAGATCATTGGCATTCTGAATCTGTGACAAAAGTAGCATTAATTGAAATTTCTTCTCCCCTTTAGCCTGCTCAAGTGGGTTCGCCCAGGATTCATAGTATGAACAATTTTTTTGTTGCCGATTATATTCATCGGTGAACTGCTCGTCCATTTGAACATAAATCTTACATATTTTATGAGAGTTTTATCTATGATTGACAGCACAGGCTTTTGTAATGTCAGTAAATCCACAGTCATTTAACAGGGAAGTGTGTGCTGGGCAGTAGCATGAAGCTGGCGATAACACAGTGTGGAGCTGGATGAACACAGGAGGCCAGGCGGCATCAGAGGAACAGGAAAGGTGATGTTTCCGGTCGGGACCCTGCCCATCCTGGGCCTCCTCCAGTGTCACAATGATGCCAACCGGAAACTGGAGGAACAGCACCTCATATTCCACTGATGGCCTAAATGTGGGCTTCATCAGTTTCAAAATCTCCCCACCCCTGGCCTGATCCCATGGCCAAACTCCCCCTCATCCCTTTTCCTTTGACCTGTCCATCTTCTCTCCCATCTATCTGCTCCTCCCACCCACTGACCAATCCCCACCACTCCCTACCTGTACTCACCTATCACCATCCCACCTACATTCCCCAGTCCCACCCCTCCTCTCTCCATTTATTTCTTAGCTCCCCTCTTCCTCCCCATTTCCGAAGAAGGGTCCTGACCAAAAACATCAACTTTCTTGCTCCCCCAATGCAACCTGGCCTGCTGTGTTCCTCCAGCACCAGGCTATGCCATCTCTGACTCTAGCACCAGCAGATCTTGCTAACTCAGTAGGATGAAACTTCTGTAACTAGAGACCTCTGAAAATACTTTGCTGTGTCAGTGACTGGAAGGTTAAGAATGTGAAAACTAGCTTTGAGGATTAGCTCAACCTGGTGTTTAAATTATAAGAACCTGATTCAACACCTAAATTAGGTCAGTATGCAGGAAAGCGGGTTTACGTGTAATAGAAACTTTGATGTCAGGAAAGAGAAGTCATTAAAACCAAAAGAACTGTTGATGCTGTAAATCAAAAACAGAAATTGCTGGAAAAGCTCAGCAGACCTGGCAAAGTCTGTGAAGAAAAATCAGAGTTAACGTTTGGGGTCCAGTGGCCCAGACACGAAGCATTAACTCTGATTTCTCTTCACAGAGGCTGCCAGGCCTGCTGAGCTTTTCCAGCAATTTTTGTTTTTGTGAAGAGAAATCATAACCATCGGAAAAGGTGAAATCATTCCTTTGTGATAACTGGATTAAACTTTGAAAAATTAAGCTCAACGTCTCTGCCTTGTTGGATTGACTTTCTTGTTTTTGGTGAATTTTTCTACGATGTGATTTTGACATTCTTTACTGTGGTGCGCAGGGAACATCATAGAATCCCTACAGCATGGAAACAGGCCCTTCAACCCAACAAGTCCGCCCCAACCCTCAGAGCATCCCACCCAGACCCATCCTCCTAAAGCCCACCTAATCAACACCTCCCTGAACACGATGAGCAATTTAGTGTGGCCAATCCACCTAATCTGCACATCCTTGGACGGTGGGAGGAAACCAGAGCACCCGAAGAAAAGCCTCACAGACACAGTGAGAATGTGCAAACTCCACACCGACAGTCGCCCGCGGCTGGAATCAAACCCGGGTCCCTGGTACCTTGAGGCAGCAGTGCTAACCAGTGAGCCACCATGCTGCCCCTAAAGTGACTGGTTCCCACTGGTGGCTTTTGCCACTTCATCTCGGATTTTCTGGAGTCGGGGAAATCCTCAGCACTGAGAAGAAGTGGCTGCAGCAGTTGGGGACGGGTGGTTAGAGTGATAGCAGGCTGCAGCCAGGCTAGCCATGCTCCCTATGCATCATTCATGTTACTTCACATCTCTATGCCAGGCTATAGGTTCTCAATACTGCCACCCCAACCCCAGAAGATGGAGAGACAATTTAAATCAGAAAGGGTACAATTCCAATTGCGGTGCAGGAGCAGCGGCACCAGGTTATATGGTGCATAAGTAATTGAATGTGGCAACACAGTTTGAGGCAATGATTAGCAATGCATGGGCAGAGGAAATGGCCTAGCGGTATTAACGCTGGACTGTAAATCCAGAGACCCAGGTACTGTTCTGGGGAGAGATAGTAGGAACTGCAGATGCTGTAGAATCTGAGATAACAAGGTGCAGAGCTGGATGAACACAGCAGGCCAAGCAGCATCGGAGGAGCAGGAAAGCTGACGTTTCAGGTCTTTTTCAGAAATAAAGGCCCTTCTGAAGAAGGGTCTAGGCCCAAAACGTCAGCCTTCCTGCTCCTCTGATGCTGCTTGGCCTGCTGTGTTCATCCAGCTCTGCATCTTGTTATCTCTAATATTCTGGGGACGCAGGTTTGAGTCCTGCCATGGCAGATGGTAGAACTCGACCTGAATAAAAATCTGGAATTAAGAGTCTAATGATGTCAAAGGGTGATAGATGTTTGGAACTCTCTTTCACAAATGGCAGTGGTTGCTGGAACAGTTGTTAAGTTGAAATCAGAGATAGATGAACCTCTGATCAGTAAAGGTATTGTGGGATATAGGCAGGAATATGGAGTTAGACATCAGATCAACCATGAGCTCATTGAATGGTGGAAATGCTCAGGCAATTGAATGGCCCATTCCTGTTTTTCTGTCCCTAATTTATCAAACTAGCCGCGGTGATGATGCATTTGTGACGCAAACAGAAACAGAAATAGTTGTAGAAACTTAACAGGTCTGGCAGCACCTAAGGAGAGAGAAAAACAGAGTTAACATTCTGAATCCAGTGACCCTTCTTCAGTACTTCTTCAGAATACATGGGCACTGTTTGCTGGTGATCAAACTGAAGAAATTAATAGAATCTGGGCAGTGTCAAAGTTGGAACATGAATTCTGCCTGTATGAAAATAGGGTTTAAGGAAGTCTGCCTTAGAAAGTTAGTGAGCTCAGGACAAGCAACTGGAGGTTGAAACATTGACTATTGTGTGCATGGTGCTTTGTGAAATTATTTTTTTCTGTAGGGAATTGCTGTTATAGGTTGCAGAAAGAGTAGGATGCACATGATGTCACTTACAATTGGATATATTGTGTGAGGTATTTCTAATACTGCAGTATTCTGTTGTGTACTTTGCTTCAATTTTTTTAAAAATGGTTATTTCCGTAGAACTGCTTTGGATAATTGTACACTTGATGGATCAGGGAAGCTGGGAGTAAAGGCTTATAATATGAGTATTGCAGCAAAAAGACATATTTTGTTAAAGCTTTTCATCTTGCATTCATCAGGACATTTCACAAGAATACCAATTCAGGGCCATAAATCGGGATGAAAACAAACCAATATAAATGTTCATTGTCCCCTTGAATTTGTTCTCTTGAGAAATGTCCTGCTGAGTGTAAGTCAAAAGGTTACAACAAGGCATATCTCTTTCAGATTGAACTGTATGAAGGTTTCTATGACAAAAGGTATGTTGATACAGCTCAAAATCAGACAAGTAAAGAAACAGACTATAGGTCCATGACATGTAGAAATATGACCAGCAGAACTTTATTATCTGACCACACAGTTATCTTGTTGGGCTATGGTTTTCTGACCACTGGCAGCAGTGACATAGTTCAGCCATCCATCCTACCCTTCCTGCAACTTACAACAGTGTCCCCGACAGACAATGGGAAAAATGAAGTTCACAAAACATACAGCACACAACAGTCAATGCCTCACTCTCTCACTTCCAGACTTGGTAATAGAAAACGGTAGCAATAAATTTTATATCTCTTAGCTCTTCCCAGACTCCTCCAGAAGTTATGAAAAGGAAATAGTAGTTCTAGCAGAAAGTAGAAAATTATTTACTTGTTTTTGGTATATCTGAGGACCTATCTAATCATTAGGAAGGGGGATGGTTTGAGAAGGAGAGCCCCTCATAACAACCTCAGCCAGTGCAGGAAGTGAAGCCACAATGTTGGCATCATTCTGAATTACAAACCAGCCATCCAGCCAATCAAACTAACCTATACCTTTGTATAGCCATAGCGATAGTATTAGTGATCTCATATTGTTGGACTTCAGTAATAATAGCACTGATAAACTCTTTCTTAACCCTTTCCATCTTCCATGAAGAACAACCCACTCATCGGCCTGAACTATTTTCAACAGTTCTAAATTACTTTGAGCAACTTACTGCTCTACAAACCCCTTTGGCTTCACTCTAAGAAATGTGATGAATATACTGGTGGGAGTCAGGGCAAGGCATTCAGCCATCCTTAATTCTAGTCCCATTGTTTGCTGCATTCCAAATCAGTTTATTTCTACTTCCTAGATAATGAAATGTGAGGCTGGATGAACACAGCAGGCCCAGCAGCATCTCAGGAGCACAAAAGCTGACGTTTCGGGCCTAGACCCCCCGAAACGTCAGCTTTTGTGCTCCTGAGATGCTGCTGGGCCTGCTGTGTTCATCCAGCCTCACATTTCATTATCTTGGATTCTCCAGCATCTGCAGTTCCCATTATCACTATTTCTACTTCCTCGCTGTTTCTAAGAGTGACATTCATTGCAAGCACAGGGACATCTGTGTGCACTTCTTGAAAATTTCCTTACAGAGACACTGTCTGGCATCATGTCACTTTGGATTATTAAAATTAGTGAGTGATCCTTTCTATTCTGAGTTGCGTAATTTATGCTGTGACAAGTATGTTGTGTAATGTGCTCTCTGAAAGCCTGCCAGACCCTTTCAGTTCTGGCTCATAAATAGCTAGCGATGGTGCCAGCATTCCCCCCCAAAAAAAATTCAGAATACGCAGTGTGTTGCTAGGTATTAAAATGGATTTACATTCAAATGATGCTTAGTTTTAAAAATAGCAGTGTGAATATTCAGAGCAAAACATTAGTTTGAGTGTTTGAAGGGCTGAATTAATATGCTCTTATAATACAAAATAATTTTAATAATTTCCAAAAACTTTTGTCTTTCGTTGAAGCATTTTGTCCAGTATTTAATAAATAATGGGAACTGGTCTTGCAACATCTACTGTCTTTGGAGGCTTTGCCTTTCACCTTATGTGATGGATGATATTTAATGTGATTAATGTAAGTACTATCTCAAGTTTTCTGTTTCACTGAAAATTTCTCTCTCTCTCTCTCTCTTTCTGTTTCTCTATCTATTGAGTAGCTTCTTCTAACCATGGGCTGAAATGGCTAGCACGAGGGGTCATAGTTTTAAGCTGGTTGGTGGAAAGTATAGAGGGGATGTCAGAGGCAGGTTCTTTACGCAGAGAGTTGTGAGAGCATGGAATGCGTTGCCAGCAGCAGTTGTGGAAGCAAGGTCATTGGGGTCATTTAAGAGACTGCTGGACATGTATATGGTCACAGAAATTTGAGGGTGCATACATGAGGATCAATGGTCGGCACAACATTGTGGGCTGAAGGGCCTGTTCTGTGCTGTACTGTTCTATGTTCTATGTTCTATGTGCTGCTTTTCAGGCATTGTGCTGTTTGATAAGCTACTTTAACCTCACCCACCCTGCTCCCACTCAACCAAACTCATCCCAAGAAGTTCTGTCTTTATGAAAAATAATCCTGAATTTGTATTGTGCCTTCATGGCTCCGAAAAGAACTGATAGCCAATAAGGTAGTTCTTAATGCGTTCATAGCATGAGAGTGTCATAGAATTATGCAGCATGGAAACAGACGCTTTAGTCCAACTTGTCCATGCCGACCAGATATCTTAAATTAATCTAGTTATTAATCCTATTTACCAGCATTTGGCCTATATCTCTCTAAACTCTTCTTATTTATATACACATCCAGATGCCTTTTAAATGTTGTAATTATACAAGTCTCCACCACTTCCTCTGGTAGCTTGTTCCATACACACCCTCTGCATGAAAAAGGTTGCCCCTTAGGTCCCTTTTAAATCTTTCCTTTCTCTAGTTACGCTATCTAGTTTTAGACTCCCCCACTCCAGGGAAAATACCTTGGCTATTCATCCTATCCATACCCCACTTGATTTTGAGGTCACCTCTATAAACCCAACCGTCAGCCTCTGATGCTCCAGGGAAAATAGCCCCAGCCCATTCAACCTCTCCTTATAGCTCAAACCCTCCAACCCTTGCAACATCCTTGTAAATCTTTCAGAATTCTTAAGAAAAATATTGGCAACAGTGGGGGTAAAATTTATTAATAGAAGATGAAAGAAAATGTTATGTAATTTCTCATGATCAGTAAGTGAGGATACCTTTAAGACACAGCGTCATTTTATCATCATTGCATGATGTCATGTTACCAGAAGGTATGAAAACCTTATACCCCATCCTACCCTTGGCTCACTTAAAGCATGGCACTTCACTGGAAGCATCTCCCTCTGTTTTAAGCGATTAATTTATCATTAGCCCAGTCACTTACATACCTGAAGAATGCTACAAATGTCTGTAGAATTCTTCAAAGCAATCACATCTATGCCAAGTTTCTTACATTACAGGGAGTAACATAAATTATGCTGAAACAAGTTTCATTGGAGGCAAACACACACCAACAGCTAATTTGTACACAATAATTGTCAAACATTAAGATTGACAAGTCGCCAGGCCCGGACCAGATTTGTCCTTGGCTGCTTTGGGAAACGAGAAGTGCAATTGCTTTGCCACTTGCGGAGATTTTTGCATCCTCGCTCTCCACTGGAGTCGTACCTGAGGACTGGAGAGAGGCAAATGTAATTCCTCTCTTCAAGAAAGGAAATAGGGAAATCCCCGGCAATTACAGACCAGTAAGTCTCACGTCTGTCGTCTGCAAGGTGTTAGAAAGGATTCTGAGAGATAGGATTTATGACCATCTGGAAGGGCATGGCTTGATCAAATGCAGTCAACTTGGCTTTGTCAGGGGCAGGTCATGCCTCACAAACCTTATCGAGTTCTTTGAGGATGTGACTAGAAAAGTTGATGAGGGTCGAGCTGTGGATGTGGCGTATATGGACTTCAGTAAGGCATTTGATAAGGTTCCCCATGGTAGGCTCATTCAGAAGGTCAGGAGGAATGGGATACAGGGGAACTTAGCTGTCTGGATACAGAATTGGCTGGCCAACAGAAGACAGCGAGTGGCATATTCTGCCTGGAAGTCAGTGGTGAGTGGTGTTCCACAGGGCTCTGTCCTTGGGCCTCTACTGTTTGTAATTTTTATTAATGACTTGGATGAGGGGATTGAAGGATGGGTCAGCAAGTTTGCAGACGACACAAAGGTTGGAGGTGTCGTTGACAGTATAGAGGGCTGTTGTAGGCTGCAGCGGGACATTGACAGGAAGCAGAGATAGGCTGAGAGGTGGCAGATGGAGTTCAATCTGGATAAATGCGAGGTGATGCATTTTGGAAGGTCGAATTTGAAAGCTGAGTACAGGATTAAGGATAGGATTCTTGGCAGTGTGGAGGAACAGAGGGATCTTGGTGTGCAGATACATAGATCCCTTAAAATGGGCACCCAAGTGGACAGGGTTGTTAAGAAAGCATACGGTGTTTTGGCTTTCATTAACAGG
Source organism: Stegostoma tigrinum (assembly GCF_030684315.1). Classification (NCBI taxonomy): domain Eukaryota; kingdom Metazoa; phylum Chordata; class Chondrichthyes; order Orectolobiformes; family Stegostomatidae; genus Stegostoma; species Stegostoma tigrinum. Next base: position 7,989,858 of record NC_081368.1, read on the forward strand.
GGGATTGAGTTTAAGAGTCGTGAGATCTTGTTGCAGATCTATAAAACATTGGTTAGACCGCACTTGGAATACTGTGTCTAGTTCAGGTCGCCCTATTATAGGAAAGATGTGGATGCTTTGGAGAGGGTTCAGAGGAGGTTTACCAGGATGCTGCCTGGACTGGAGGGCTTATCTTATGAAGAGAGGTTGACTGAGCTTGGACTTTATTCATTGGAGAAAAGGAGGAGGAGAGGGGACCTAATTGAGGTATACAAGATAGTGTGAGGCATAGATAGAGTTGATAGCCAGAGACTATGTCCCAGGGCAGAAATGGCTAACACGAGGGGTCATAGTTTTAAGCTGGTTGGAGGAAAGTATAGAGGGGATGTCAGAGGTGGGTTCTTTACACAGAGAGTTGTGAAAGCATGGAATGCGTTGCCAGCAGCAGTTGTGGAAGCAAGGTCATTGGGGTCATTTAAGAGACTGCTGGACATGCATATGGTCACAGAAATTTGAGGATGCATACATGAGGATCAATGGTCGGCACAACATCGTGGGCTGAAGGGCCTATTCTGTGCTGTACTGTTCTATGTTCTATGTTCTAATGTCCTACTGATAGCAAAATAATAATCAGCTGCACTTCTTTTTAATCAGGTGATGATGATTAATATGTAAATATTTATTGGGGCACAGAGGATAACTCATCAGTTTTTATGCCAGAATAATGTCCTGTGGTCTTTCATAACCATGAAAATGGTAAGGCAGCAACCTTAATAAAGTGAAAATGTGGCCAACTGGATTTTCATTCCAGATGTGGGCATTGAGAGTTGGGAAATATCTCTGCTCTGCCCACCCACCTCAGGAGAAAGTGTCTGGGGATTTTTGTCCCTGTTTAGGGGTGTGATGGATGTTGAGTGTGCACATTTGACTACGAGAGTTGGGCCTGTTAGCTCCAGGTGTTGAAAGGCAGCCACCGGGCTCATTGTTTACTGCAGTGCACACACAAAATAAAACTCCATCTCATTGTGCTCTGATATTGTCCCTTTTGTCATACTAACAGCAAAATTAAAAAAAAACTCCCTGACTTGTAGAATCATAGAGTTTTACACTATTGTAGGAGGCTATTTGGTGCATCGTGTCTGGGTCAGCTCCTGAAAGTGCTAATCAGCGCTTCCCATTTTCCATCCCTATCTCCAAAACCCTCTAAATTCATCACTTCCAAACATATATCCAGCTCCCTTTTAAAACCTCCTACAGAATCTGCCTCCAAAACTGCTCCAGGCAGCGCATTCCAAATCCTACCAACTCTCTGAGTGAAGAAGTTTCTCCTCATTTCAGTCCTAGCTGTCCAGCTGACAATCCTGAAACTGTGAACCCCACCCCCCCCCACCCCACCAGTTACTGACATACTGACTAGAGGAACAAGAATATCCTCTTTTACCCTGTCAAAATTATTAATAATGGTGAACATTTCACTAAAATCACCTCTGAATCTTCTCTGCTGCAAGGAAGCTAAGGTTAAAAAAAATCACATGACCCCAGGCTGCAGTCCAAGAGGTTTATTTGAAAGCACAAACGTTTGAATCTCAGCCCCTTCCTCAGGCATACTGAGAGTGAGAGTATAAGATACAGAATTTATAAGCCGAAGGGTAACAACCGAAGAACTGGTCACGTGTTGTTGAATTGTTAATCAGTTAAAAATGAGCCTATTGCTTGAAATGCAAAATCCAGATACCTTTCAAGTAATTGTCCCAAGATAATTAAAGGTTTTATCAATGTATACGAGCAGTGACATCTCAGGCCAGACAATGCATTTCAGGTGAGAGGTCCTGCTTAGAATCTGTCTACAATTTTAAACTGGCATCAAGTTTTCTTTTGAACAAAACAGAAAATATCCGTAACTATGTGTGCGTGTGCATGTCCATGTGTCATTGTGTGCGTGTGTGTGTGTGTGTGTGTGTGTGTGGGTGTGTGTGTGTGTGTGTGTGCGTGTGTGTGCGTGTGTGTCTGTGTGTGTCTGTGTGTGTGTGTGTGTGTGCGTGTGTGTGTGTGTGCGTGTGTGCGTGTGTGTGCGTGTGTGTGCGTGTGCGTGCGTGTGTGTGCGTGCGTGTGTGTGCGTGTGCGTGCGTGTGTGTGCGTGCGTGTGTGCATGTGCGTGCGTGTGTGTGTGTGCGTGTGTGTGCGTGTGCGTGCGTGTGTGTGTGTGTGTGTGTGCGTGTGTGTGTGTGCGTGTGTGTGCGTGTGCGTGCGTGTGTGTGCGTGTGTGTGTGCGTGTGTGTGCGTGTGTGTGTGTGTGCATGTGTGTGTGTGCGTGTGTGTCCGTGTCTGTGTCCATGTATTGGAGATAAGGAAGACATGTTTTTCACACAGCAGGTAGCCAGGAACCCATTGCAGAGGAAGGTGTTTGAAGCAGAGATGATCAATGAGTTCAATAAAGAATTCAATCCACACTTGAGGAAAGTAAACCTCCCGGACCATGGGGACAGAACAAAGGAATGAGACTGACTGGGATTGATTTTGAGAGAGCTAACATGGGCTTGGCAATTTGAATGGCCCTCTATGTTATAACGACTTTATGAGCAGGACATCTTAGGAATGGAGGAGGGTGAGGGGTGCAGGTAACACACCGTCCCACTCTGGAAGGAAAGTTAGCAATGAATCAATCAGCTGCTCCATGTGGACCATGCTACAGAGTGAGACTTGTGCCTCTCATTAGAGAAGAGGAAACACCTTCCAGAACTGCCCAGGCGTAGAGAGTGGGGACGTGGGTTTTGAAGTATAGTAAGGTAGGAAGAAAAGGAACAACCTATCATAACCTCACGGCTCTTGAACTGAATCCGTCTATTAATGAAAGCTAACACACCATACACATTCTTAACTACTCTATCCAATTATGTGGCAGCTTTCAGTGAACTGTGGACATGAACCCCAATAGCCCTCTGCTCTGCCACATAGCCAAGAATCTTTCCATTAACCCTGCATTCTGCTTTCACATTAGTCCTTCCAAAATAGATCAGCTTACACTTTTCAGGGTTAAACTCCATCTGCCACTTCTCAGCCCAGCTCTGTATCTTATCAATGTCCCTTTGTAACCCAGAACAGACCTCCGCACTGTCCACAATGTGACCCACCTCGAATTTACTAATCCATCCTTCCACTCCTTCATCCAAATCATTTACAAAAATCACAAATAGAAGAGGACCCAGAACAGATCCTTGTGGTACACCACTTGTAACTGAGCACCATTGTGAATATTTTCCATCCACTACCACCCTTTGTCTTCTAAGGGTCAGCCAATTGTGAATCCAATCTGCCACATTTCCCCCTCTCCCATGCCTTATTACTTTCTGCATGAGCCTATCATGTGGAACCTTATCAAACGACTTACTTAAATCCATGTATACCTCATCCACTGCTCTACCTTCATCCTCATGTGTGGTCACCTCTTCAAAGAATTCAAGTTTTGTGAGGCATGGTCTACCCATCACAAATCCATACTGACTATCACAAATCAAACTGTGCCTACCCAAGATCATAAATCCTGTCTTTCAGAGCCCTTTACAATAATTTTCCCACCACTACGGTTTCATTCCTCCAGGCCATTCCTTATCAGAGATGTCTGAACTTACAGTGAAGGCGTTATATGATAACACAAAGAGTAAATGTTCAATTCTTCGTGTGGATATTAAATTAGGCTTAACAGTAGTTAAATAATGTGCTTGATTTGTTTTCCTATCATGAACGGGATGGTTTCTATGTTGCATAGCCTTAGCTCACGGGGAGTGAGGTCCATTTAATTACATAGAAACATATTAATAGGAGCAGGAGGAGGCCATTCAACCCTTCGAGCCTGCTCCACTATTCATCCCGATCATGGCTGATCGTCCAACTCATTAACCTAATCCTGCTTTCTCCCCATAACCTTTGATCCCTTTCACACCAAGTGCTATATCTAGTTGCCTCTTAAATACATTCAATGTTTTGGCAACAACTACTTCCTCTGGTAATGAATTCTATAGGCTCACTACTCTTTGGGTGAAGAAATATCTCTTCATCTCCGTTCTAAATCATCTACCCCGAATTCTCATATTGTGACCTCTTGTCTGGGCACACCCACCATCGGGAACATCCTCCCTGCATCTACCCTGTCCGGTCCTGTTAGAATTTTATTAGTTTCTGTGAGAGCCCCCCTCATTCGTCTGAAACTCTAGCGAAAACAATCTCAACCTAGCCAATCTCTCTTTAAATGTCAGACCCTCTATCCAACTTGGACTATCTTGATCCCTCCATGACTCAATGATAACTGAGATGATTTGTTTTTATTCATTTACCCAATGAGGGTGTTTCCAGTTGTGTCAGCATTTATTGCCCAAAGTCTAATTGCCCAGAGTGCAGTTCAGGATTAACCACAATGCTGAGGGTCTGGAGTCACATGTAGGCCAGACCAGTAGAATGGTAGATTTCCTGTCCTAAAGGACATTAGTGAACAAAATGGGTTTATCCAACAAGTGACAATGGATTCATGGTCACCATTGAACTCTTAACTCCGGACTTTTTTTGTTGAATTCAAATTCCTCCATCTGCTGTGGTGGCATTTAAAGCTGGATGCCCAGAACAGTGTCTGAGCCACTGCATTAACCACTTGGCCATTGCCTCCCCTATATAACTAACATTATCAGAATCCTTTAAGGGCATCCACAGAACTTGATGCATAATCATTGACCTGAAAAGTATGCTGAGTTCCTCTTTCCATAGATGCTGCCAGAACTGTTCAGCATTTTTAACATTCTCCACTCATATTCTCCTCCATAAACATGTCTGTGCTTTGAACAATGGTTGTCCATTTCGATGGGCTAATACCAGGAGAAATATTTGATCTTAAAACAAGTACCTTAAAGACCCACAAAAAAGCTCCCCAAAATAGAAAGTCACATTCCTGAGGAGAAAACAAAACCTTCAATTCAAAAGCAAATAGTATAAACAGGTGGAAAAATGTTAGCATTGCACTGCTTCAAATTTGATAAAGGCAAAACTTAATTACTTTCAGCATCCAGAAGCACAGGTCAAGAGTTAGAGGGTTGAGAAAGAGTGTTTCACTTTCTTCAGGCTAGTGTTTGTTTCATACCCTCTTCTCACTTACAGTCATTGCATCATAGAATTGTACAGCACGGAATCAAATCCTACAGTCCAACTGGTCCATGCCAACCAGATGTCCTAAATTAATCTAGGAAGTGACGGAGACTGGTACAATTACAACATTTAAAATGTAACTGAACAGGTCAAATGCTGGCAAATAGAGTGAGATAAATTGAGGATATCTGGTTGGCGTGGACAAGTTGGACTGTAGAGTATGTTTCTGTGCTGTATAATTCTATGACTCTGTGACTCACAGGTTGTCTAATACCATTTGGGCAGCATGGTGGCACTGTGGTTAACACTGCTGCCTCACAGCACCAGGGACCTGGGTTCAATTCTACCCTCAGGCAACTGTCTGTGTGGAGTTTGCACATTCTCCCCGTGTCTGCATTAGGACATCAGGTTGGCATGGACCAGTTGCACTGAAGGATTTATTTCCATGCTGTTTATTCCAAGTGCTCTACTTTCTTCATACAGGATGGGTGGATTGGCCATGCTAAATTGCCTGTAGTGTTCAGTGATGTGCAGATTTAGGTGGGTCACAGGGGGATGGGTCTGTGTGGGTGCTCCGAGGGTCAGTGTGGACTTGTTGGGCCAGAGTGCTTTTTTCCACACTGTAGGGATTCTATGGTTTCCTTGAAACTTTAGCTAGATACACCATTTTTATACCACATATTAGAAGCTGTCTGTTTGTACAAAGTTGACAGGAACACCACATTCTAATTTCAGAGTAATTTGCACACTGCAAAAGAAATAGCAGTTTATTTAAAGATAGGCCATTTTCTGGGTAATTTCAACTCTTTCAGCAGTTTTATGTCAAATTTGCATCTGACAGACCAGTCATGAATGGCAGAATGCGCTTCAGTTTAACTCTGATAGATGACATGTTTTTCGAAACTCCAGCCATATCAAGGAAGCAAGATTGATGGCTGTACTGCTAGTGTCTGTTTGACTTTAGGGTACCACACTAGTTGCTTCTCTTTGAATTCCTCCTCTTCAACTCAAATCACTTCTGTAACAGTGGGTCCACATTCTAACTGTAGATGTCACCAAAATGATGGTAGAATGGGGCCCCTGATCACTTTCCCTTTTCTGTTCCTTTTCCTTTCTTTTTACATTACTCTTGCCCTGAGTTTGGATTGCATCGGCGACAGCGAGGGGCCCCACTGCAGACGTGAGTGCCCCCTGTAGGCCGCGTGGGGGCAGCCAATGAGCCCTCATTTACTTTTCTAGAGGAAGCCCAAGACCTAGAATCAGAATCAACGGCTGTTACATTGGCAGAGGCAAAGTCAGCAGTGCAAGAAGACACCTGAGGAACGGCAATTTCATCATTGGTTGGGTCTGGCGCTGGCGACAGCGAAACAGTGGCAGAATGGCATCAGACTAACAATAACAACATGGGCCCAGCATCAAGAGAAGTGACTCCAATGTTAGTGGGCCCAGCACAGGCGGCAGTGGTGGAGAAGAAATGACTCATTGGCAAAAGATGGAACCTCAAAAGTGGTAACTTCAGCATTGGTTAGGACCAGTGTAGATAGGGGAGTGGTGGTCGAATGGTGTAATGGTTGCTCTGTTAATCCAAGAGACCCAGATAACGTTCTGGGCCCCTTGGTTTGAATCCTGCTACAGCAGATGGTGGAATTTGAATTCAAAAAATATCTGGAATTAACAATCTAATAACAATAATGAATCGATTGTCAAGTGTCGGGAAAAATCCATCTGGCTCACTTATGCCCCTGAGGGAAGGAAACTGCCATTCTTACCTGTTCTGGCTTACTGTGACTCCAAACCCACAGCAGAGATTGACTCTTCAACCTCTCCCTTGGCAACTAGGGATGGTCAACAAATGCTGCCTAGCCAGCGACACCCTTATCCTATGAATGAATAAAGGGAAAAGAAAAGGTCAGGTAAGAGAGGAGGGATGAATGTGCAGCTGTCATTGATGATGAGCTGGCTCGAGACTGATGGTCTCTCTTTAAGGCCTACCCTTCTTTTTCTCTTATTCTTAAAACTATTCAAAATGGCACCGGATCATGACAACAGGGTAAAAAATTTCATGGTACTTTACTGTATTTCTCACTGTAAAATACACATAACAATAAAATCATTCATTCATTCAAGTTCAAAACATCTTCTGAATTTCCTATTAGATTTATTGATAACTTTTTTTTGCATTTGCAAACCCCAATTTATCAACTTCCCATGGTTTAAACACATTTTCCATAGGCTCTTCAAAATTCCTTCATAAATGTATCCCTCCTCTTGCTCTCTGAAGAGTTTATTCAAGTTGACAGTCTTTCCCAATTGTTAAAATTGCTATTTTACAAAACACGACAAATACTTATGTCCCTGTCATTGGATTAGCTATTGGTGTGCCACCTGCACTTCAATTCATTTTGCTTTCAATCACTTTAAAACCTCTCAGGTTTTCACTGAAGTCCTATCTTAAATAACAAATGGAATTGGTATTAAGGTCAAAGCTTCTATATAACCTATAGAATTGTGCAATTCTTGATGATTAAAATATGTATTTCTAAGCTGGAGGCTGTACTGGCATATCTTGTGCAAATGGAAATCAGAATTTTATTTATGATATGTACAAATATTTGAGTTAGGAGCTGAATTAGCCCATTTGGGCTCCTAACTCTATCATACAGTTTTTACAGCCTGGAAAGGTGTCCTTTGGCCCAGCCTGTCCATGGTCATCAAACAAGCATCTTTAAGGCTTCCCTAAAGTGTGGAAAAAGGCCATTCAAACCATTGAGTACAGCAACTCTCTGAAGAAGATCCCACCCAGACGCATCGCCATACTTTATTCCTGTATTTTTTTTTGGCTAATCCAGCTAACCTGCAAATCTTTGGACTGTGGGAGGAAACTGGAGCACCTGGTGGAAGGCCTCACTGACACAGGGAGAAGTGCAAACCCCACCCAGACAATTGCCTGAGGACGGAATTGAACCTTGATCCCTAGCACTCTGAGGCAGCATTGTTACCCTTGAGCACCAAACCATCCATCTTTGCTGATTGCATTTTCCAGCATGTGACTCATAGCCTTGTGTGCTATGGTGCTTCAAGTGCTCTTCAAAATAGTACTGAAATGTCCTGAAGCTTCTCTTAGAGACACTGATATCAAGAAACCTAACTATACCTTAAAAATATTCAGACTCTGATTCCACTGCTTTTTAGGGTAAGGACTCTCAGAGACACAGAGAATAAAAAAGTCACCCAATTATTGTTCATAAATGATGTAAATGGTGACACTTATTTCCAGGGCACCTTTCACAGACCAAGACCATCAACAAGCATTTTCCAGCGATTAAGCTTCTTTGAATTGTAACATAGTATGGAGGTGGAGGACCACAGTAGTCCAGGCAGCATCATGGAAGCAGGAAAGTTGAATTTTCTGAAGAAGGGTCCCGACCCATAACATCAACTTTCCTGCTCCTCTGATCCTGCCTGGCCTGCTTTGCACCCCCAGCTCAACACTGTGTTACTTCTGCCTCCAACATCGGCAGTTCTTACTATCTCTTTGAATTGTAAGTTTTTTTTTCATTTATTCATGGTATGAGGGTGTCACTGGCTAGCCTAGCATTTATTGACCATCCATAATTGCTCAAAGGGCAGTGAAGAGGCAACCACATTGCTGTGGGTCTGGAGTCACATGTAGGCCAGACCAGGTAATGACGGCAGTTTACTTCGCTGAAGGATATTCGTAAACCAGATGGGTTTTTCCTGAAAATGAACAATGGATTCATGGTCAGAATTATACTGTTATTTTCATTTTTTTAAAATTGAATTCACATTCTGTCAACTGCAGTGGCAGGATTCCAACCTGGGTCCCCAGAATGTTACCTGGGTCTCTGGACCAACAGTCATCTAATAATACTGTTCAACAATCGTTTCCCCTAGTGAGTACTTTTGATACACTTAAAGGGCAGGAGGAAAGGATTTTTAAAATTTATTTTAACGGATGGATTACTTTTCGTTTAAATTGCCTCAGGCAAGAGTTTAACGTAATTGTGGTCAAGCATGAAATGTGCAAATTGACGGCTTCTTAGAATTTCTAATAATTACCAGAACAAAAGCGAACTCATCGCATTCTGTCATGTCACACTCCTTGAATTCTATGGAAATCAAAGCCAACAAATGGAGAATCTCGGTGAGATATTTATTGCCAGTCAGTTTGGAGCAAAGGATTTAAAACCCCCACGCTTCACTTATTGCTGGCAACTTCACCGTTATCTATTAGAAAACACAATGGGTTTGATAAAGAATATCAAACTCACTTCATTAGCTAAAGTAGTTCAACACAAAACTCCTGCTGTATGATTGAAAATCTTTGGGTTTTCAGTAACATTATTTGCACAGCTTTGGCTATTGTGCTTCAGTCTGTTTATGACATTGGAAGTTTAAGCAGCTCAAGGTTTAGGTCACACCAACATCCAAGCTCTAACTCTATCAAAAATCCTATTTCTGCAAATTGTCCGGTACTTTATTCCATCTGTGAAGGGAACCAATTCTCAGTTTACAACTGCACTATGACAAGTAATTCAAAACGCTAGAGCATCTGGAAAACGGCATTCTGCACACAGCCAAAAAGAAAGGCCTCCACCAAACTTCGAGAACATAATAAGCAGGAACAGGAAGAGGCCGTTCAGCCATTCCAGCCTGCTCCTACATTCAATAGGATCATGGCTGATTTAACATTCCTCACATTCACTTTCCGGCATTTCCCAATAACGCTTGATTCTCCGAATGATTGAGAATCTCTTTATCTCAGCCTCAGACACACACAAGGCGCCTGCCTCCACAGCACTTTGAGGCAAAGAGTTTCAAGAAGAAGAAATACTTCTTTATCTCAGTCTTAAATTGGTGGCCCTTTATGCTGAGATGATGCCCTTTGGTTCTAGACTCTCCCACATGGGGAAATATTCTCTCAACATTTATCCTCTGAAGCCTCTTTAGAATTCTGCATATTTTGTTGAGATGATCTCTTATTCTGAAGTTGTTGACTTGGTAGCTGGGCTGACACTGATGATGTTACCTGGCATGGTGATGAAACATCTGAACCATCTGAGTGAGAAATCTCTGCTTCCCCAATAACCTCAGGAACATCAAAATCAACAATGATGAGATTATGGTAACCTTTGACATATGAGCATTATTCACATCCATTGACATCTCGTCATGTGGCCAGTGAGACCACATGACGAGAGGAAACAGAAAGGCTGACCAACAGCTCCATCAGCAAGAACAACTTACTCAGATTACTGGACACCTGCCTCACTGCACACTTCACCTTTAATGGTCAAGTACAGAAGCAGATTAATGGCGGACCTATTGGGTCACCCATCTCAGGACCTATTGCAGAGTCAGTCATGCAAAGATTTGAGCAGATGACCCTCCCCCGCCTACAGCCAGGGCCAATGTAGTGGACAAAATGCCATGCAAGGACTGCTAAAAACATTATATCAAACAAACCGGAAGGAAACTGGCCACCAGGATACACGAACACCAGCTAGCAGATAAACGACATGAAGAACTTTCCTTCACTTCAGTACACTCGGACAACGAAGGACATCAATTTAACTTGGACGACGAGACCATCCTAGCTCAAGTCAACCATAGACATGCACAGGAATTCCCAGAGGCCTGGTTCTCCACCCATAATGCAATCAATAAACATGTGGAATTAGACCTCACACAGAAACCCTTGTAAGAAACAGCTGGACATGACACAAAACACCACAACAGACCGGATCATATAAATAGTAAGCAGAGTAGAAGGACTTTGCTTCATCGAAGGCTACACTGATAATGTTACCGAGGGTGGTGACAAAATGTCTGAATGAGGACAAGCCAGCTCAGTGAGCAAGTCAACAACCTCACCCACAACCCGAGCCACAAATCTTCACAAGTACATTAAACACCTCTTATTCTGCTAAACTCCAGCAAGTAAAGTCCCATCATGTTTATTGTTTGCTCAGAAGACAATTTCCCCATACCAGGGATCACTACATAGTTAACAACTTGGTGGTGGAGTAGGGGAGCTGACACCAGGGCTCGACACTCCTGTTAGCTTGCTTTCTCCTTTTTCCTCTTCATCTCACTTTTGCTCTTTTTCAATCTTTTTTTTCTGATATCATTGTCTTATTTGCTTTAAAGTCTGGAGAATGTGGCAAGGGAAGGATGAGTCGTAAGGCAGCAGTGGAAGCCAATGGAACAATAGCCCTTATTTCAAAGATAATGGGAACTGCAGATGCTGGAGAATCCAAGATAACAAAGTGTGAGGCTGGATGAACACAGCAGGCCAAGCAGCATCTTAGGAGCACAAAAGCTGACGTTTCGGGCCTAGACCCTTCATCAGAGAGGGGGATGGGGAGAGGGTTCTGGAATAAATAGGGAGAGAGGGGGAGGCAGACCGAAGATAGAGAGAAAAGAAGATAGGTGGAGAGGAGAGTATAGGTGGGGAGGTAGGGAGGGGATAGGCCAGTCCAGGGAAGACGGACAGGTCAAGGAGGTGGGATGAGGTTAGTAGGTAGGAGATGGAGGTGCAGCTTGAGGTGGGAGGAAGGGATGGGTGAGAGGAAGAACAGGTTAGGGAGGCAGAGACAGGCTGGGCTGGCTTTGGGATGCAGTGGGTGGAGGGGATGAGCTGGGCTGGTTGTGTGATGCAGTTGGGGGAGGGGATGAACTGGGCTGGTTTTGGGATGCAGTGGGGGAAGGGGAGATTTTGAAGCTGGTGAAGTCCACATTGATACCATTGGGCTGCAGGGGATTGGGCTGTTCCTGCAACCTTCGGGTGGCATCATTGTGGCACTGCAGGAGGCCCATGATGGACATGTCGTCTGAGGAATGGGAGGGGAAGTTGAAATGGTTCGCGACTGGGAGGTGCAGTTGTTTATTGCGAACCAAGCGGAGGTGTTCTGCAAAGTGGTCCCCAAGCCTCCGCTTGGTTTCCCCAATGTAGAGGAAGCCACACTGGGTACAATGGATACAGTATACCACATTGGCAGATGTGCAGGTGAACCTCTGCTTAATATGGAAAGTCATCTTGGGGCCTGCGATAGGGGTGAGGGAGGAGGTGTGGTGGCAAGTGTAGCATTTCCTGCGGTTGCAGGGGAAGGTGCTAGGTGTGGTGGGGTTGGAGGGCAGTGTGGAGCGAACAAGGGAGTCATGGAGAGAGTGGTCTCTCCGGAAAGCAGACAGGTGTGGAGATGGAAAAATGTCTTGCGTGGTGGGGTCGGATTGTAGATGGCGGAAGTGTCGGAGGATGATGTGTTGTATCCAGAGGTTGGTGGGGTGGTGTGTGAGAATGAGGGGGATCCTCTTTGGGCGGTTATGGCAGGGGCGGAGTGTGAGGGATGTGTTGTGGGAAATGCGGGAGACGCGGTCAAGTGAGTTCTCAACCACTGTGGGGGGAAAGTTGCGGTCCTTGAAGAAAAAACAGTGGATATAAGAATATGAGTAGGGAAATTCTGCTGCAACTCTACAAGGTGCTGGTGAGATCACATCGCTGAAAACAGCGAGCATTTTGATCACTTTATTTCAGGATAAATATTGTTTAATGTGTGGCAGCTCAGACTTGATTTGTTAAAATAGAATAGAATAGAAATTTGTTGCCGCATATAGTTTTACGCAACAAACACAGTGAAAAGTTTTGGAAGTTATCCTACCAATGCACCTATATTAATTGCAGAAGTCATACATGATAATAATAAAATATAAAATTCAGACAACGTTCATCACAGTTCTATTACTGGCTCCTGGGCTCGTGGAACACCCTGAAGACACAGCAGGGACAAGACTGCCATTTTGGAATGAGCCGGACACGGCTCCATCCCAGCCTGGAGTCTCCTATTGAGTGAGGTGTAGGTCCCAGGCAGACTCCCGTGGCCCTGAATCTCAGGTCGGGTTGAGGTTCCAGGTCCACAGCTAGGCCTAAGTGTCTGAAGGATCAGAAACATCAGTGAAAGGGATGGATTGTGGATCACTGGCAGTACCTGGATGAGCATTGGATGGGGAACAGGAGGCTTCTCCTGGCCCTGCGATAAGGGGCGGTGATCTCGGGCCTGCATGGAGGTATTCTTCATCTTCTTATCCTGGATATTGTAAGATGGGGCAAAAACCCCCATCTGTTTGTGGACATACCCTGGGCTTAAAATGCTCTGAAGACAGAAGTGATGGAAATTAAGTTGGATTAAAATCACAGAACTTTTGGGACTCGAGAAACCATGGACTGCAACTGAGCCAGGAAAAGGCTGGTCAGCACAGACAGGTAATTGGCAAGCCCAGAGGCAGATGTCTGGAACAAAAACAAAGCTTCTGGAAAAGCTCAGCAGGCCTGGAACATGGGTTAGCTTGCAGAAGCTAAAGGAAGGCCCCCATTCATGCCCTGGTTTAAACAATGGAAGCCGGGCTGCAGGAAACAAACAGCTTCAACAACTTCAGACCTTCTGGAGCCCTACAGAGGTGCAGGGCCATACAACGTTCCCACCCGTGCTCAGTCTCAGAAATACTGAACATTCCACACCATTGTGCTACATACAAACCTGTCCCACTGATGGATGTAAAGACATTCACAACATTATTCAAACCTGAATGAATACCCATCTAATGGAAAAACTGGACATTTCAAACCCATCAAAACCATTCACCTCAATCAAGAAACCATTCACATCCACTCCAGGGCTCAGGAAGCCCTTTCAGCTCTGAGAAGAGAAGCAGGAGCTCAACAGATTTGGCAGGAGGTAGGAGGGGACTTCTTAGATACAACTGGAGACCCTAAACCCAGCACAGCGAAGAAGGAAGACAGAGAGAAGGAGAAAGAGAGAAACACAAGCCCTGTGATCCCAGCACTGAGATCCCAGCAAGGCGCTCCATTTCTAACAGTGTGTGTGTGCTCTGAAGTGGGCTCCGTGAGGAGAGACTGAGACTCTGAGCGAGAAGGAGGCCCCTCTCATGAAGGAAAGCAGCTGTCACACCCACCAAACACCAGGAACTAACTACAAACCTCGACTCAACATCCAGAGACAACCAAAGGTATCCAGAGACACAAGACACCAACTGGGACAACATCTCCCACCGTCCCAGACAGCACCCACTCACAGGGACCACCAGGAAAGAAAGAAAACCCAACGTACTCACCGGCCTGGTCCCACGGGTCTAACCGCATCAGCAGGCACCAGCAGACTGGCTGTAGCCGGTTCGTGTGGCCCTTCGTGGAGTCCCAGCTACGGCAAGAAGCTACGACTAGAGCCGGTCAAAATCGCGTTTTCACACCAGGGGTGGGCCTAAGGCCATCGAGACCCTCTAACCCAGCTTGGCTCATCTCAGACAGGGGAAGGTGGGGTTCAGGAGGGGTAATGGTGGAGGACACCCCTCAGGAAGGGAAATGGAATAGGACTCTGGGTCAGCAGGTATTCTCTCTCCCTCTGTCTCTATTAGTACAAGTAACAGCCACCCACTGTACCTATCTACCCATTCTTGTCTGCAAGGCTTAACTGGGGGTTAGGCTAACTGGGAGACAGCTCAAAGTCAGAGATGGACAGGTTTTTAATTTTGATATTTCCTTTCTTGTTTTCTGTAAATATATTAAATTTTGCTTTTTCATTCAATGAAATCAGAGTTTTCCTTGCCTCTGAAGCATCTGCCTCCTCTGCTCTTCACCACAACACATTCCACTCCATAAGCCCAGTGTCTGAACCAGGGAGCTGGTGAACAATAAATCAGGCAGCACCCCCTACAATATTCCAGCGTTCCAGCCAGCACTCTCATTCCAGAAAAGCAGTCTCATACCGGAATGGCATTCCCATTTCAGAATGGCGATCTTCTCCCGGCTGTATCTTCAGAGTATCCCATTGTCCCTAATCAGCTTTCCCTGAGCCCAGGAGCCAATAACAGAACTATATTAAACTTTGTCCAAATTTCATTTTTTATTATTATAATAACAATGTAGGCACCTTAGTAGGATGACTTACAAAACTTTTCACTGTATTTTTCATGTAAAGGTACATATGACAATCAATATCTATGTGTATTTTCTATTCCAGCGAATCGCCTTTGAACTGCCTCCAATTAAGCAATATGTTTCCTGAAGTAAAGGGAACAAAACTGCTCACTGTATTCCAGATATGGTCTCACCAGCATCTTGGAGAGTTGCAGCAGAATTTCCCTACTCTTCTACTCTAACTGCCCTGAAATAAGGGCCATCATTCCATTAACCTTCCTGATTACCTGCTGGGCCTGTCTGCTCGCTTTCTGTGTTTCATGCGCCAAACTCCCCAAGTCCCTTTGTTTTGCAGTTTGGTGCAGTTTTTCTCCATTTAAGTATTAGAATTAGAATTAGATTTTGTTGTCATGTGTACTTAAGTAGGAGAGCAGTGAAAAGTTCAGAAAGCTGCTATCGCCCCAGTGCCATCTCAGGTAAAGATACCGAGGCACAGCATCTTAGGTACAAAGTAGGAATTTGAATAAATAAAGTTAAAAGTTAAACATTGCACTGTTTCTAGTATAAAGTATTCTGCTCTTTTGTTCTCCCTTCCAGAATGAACAGCTGCACATTTTCCTACTTTGTAATTTATTTGCCAGCTTTTGCCAATTTACATGACTGATCAATATCTCTCTGCAAACTGTTTACTTTCCCCTCGTAACTTGCATCTCCACTTGTTTTTGTGCTGCATACAAGTTTGGCTACAATACATTTACTTCCTTCCTCCAAGTCCTCCCCATTCGCTGTTTTCTGCCTATCAGCCAATTTGATAGTGACTAGCCAAATTCTCAAATTCACGAGAACTGATGCCAATAAATCTTAGAACTTGAGTAATTTGCAACCTCCCTCATTTCCCTTGTCTTTTCTTTCCTTTTTTTATAACTGTGTATGTTAAATATGTACAGGGAACCTTTCTCCCATCTTTTCACTACATGATTGAATAATATAGTGCTTTAATTAATAAAGAATTATCAATGGGTGGCTTTTCATTTAGATTTCATAATAAAAAAGGGATCTGGGGAAACACACTACTGGATTTTTTTTTGAAACGGAATAGCAAACGGGCAGCACAGTGGCTCAGTGGTTAATACTGCTGTGTCTCAGTGCCAGGGACCTGAGCTTGATTCCACCCTTAGGTCACTGTCTGTGTGGAGTTTGCACATTCTCCGTGTCTGTGTGGGTTTCCTCCCACTGTCCAAAGATGTGCAGGCGAGGTTAATTGGCCATGCTAAATTGCTTGTAGTACCCAGGGGTTGTTTAGGTTAAGTGGGTTAGACATAGGAAATGCAGGGGTAGGGGAGTGGTTCTGGGTGGGATGCTCTTTGAAGACACAGTGTGAACTTATTGGGCCAAACAGCCAGTTCCCATACTGTAGTGATTCTATGTTTAAAATAAAGAAAATTGCTTAAAAACTATATCTTGGTGACAGACAATAGGGGACAGAAAAGCCATTGAAGCCATTGTGCCTTACCTCAGTTGTTGGTAAAGTGTTGGATAAGGTTAGAAGGGATAGGATTTATAATCATCTAGAAAAGAATAAATTGATTAGGGATAGTCAGCACGGTTTTATGAAGGGAAGGTCATGCCTCACAAACCTTATTGAGTTCTCTGAGAAGGTGGCCAAACAGGTAGATGAGAGTAAACCTGTTGATGTGGTGTATATGGATTTCAGCAAGGCGTTCAATAAGGTTCCCTACAATAGGCTATTGTACAAAATGCGGAGGAATGGAATTGTGGGAGATATAACAGTTTGGATCGGAAATTGGCTTGCTGAAACAGGACAGAGGGTGGTAGTTGATGGGAAATGTTCATCCTGGAGACCAGTTACTAGTGGTGTACCGCAAGGGTCGGTGTTGGGTCCACTGCTGTTTGTCATTTTTATAAATGACCTGGATGAGGGCGTAGAAGGATGGGTTAGTAAATTGGCAGACAACACTGAGGTCAGTGGAGTTGTGGATAGTGATGAAGGATGCTGTAGGTTGCTGAGAGACATAGATAAGCTGCAGAGCTGGGCTGAGAGGTGGCAAATGGAGTTTAATGCAGACAAGTGTGAGGTGATGCACTTTGGTGGGAGTAACCAGAAGGCAAAGTACAGGGCTAATGGTAAGACTCTTAGTAGTGTAGATGAGCAGAGAGATCTCGGTGTCCATGTACACAGATCCTTGAAAGTTGCCACCCAGGTTGACAGGGCTGTTAAGAAGGCATACAGTGTTTTAGCTTTTATTAATAGAGGGATCGAATTCCGGAACCAAGAGGTTATGGTGAAGCTGTACAAAACTCTGGTGCGGCCTCACTTGGAGTATTGTGTACAGTTCTGGTCACCACATTATAAGAAGGATGGCTTTTCTGTCCCCTGTTTGGAAAGGGTGCAGAGGAGATTTACTAGGATGTTGCCTGGTATGGAGGGAAGGTCTTACGAGGGAAGGCTGAGGGACTTGAGGCTGTTTACATTGGAGAGAAGAAGGTTGAGAGGTGACTTAATTGAAACATATAAAATAATCAGAGGGTTAGAAAGGGTGGATAGGGAGAGCCTTTTTCCTAGGATGGTGAGGGCGAGTACGAGGGAGCATAGCTTTAAATTGAGGAGTGAAAGATATAGGACAGATGTCAGAGGTAGTTTCTTTACTCAGAGAGTAGTAAGGGAATGGAACGCTTTGCCTGCAATGGTAGTAGATTCGCCAACTTTAAGTACATTTAAGGCGTCATTGGATAAGCATATGGACGTACATGGAACAGTGTAGGTTAGATGGGCTTGAGATCAGTATGACAGGTCAGCACAACATCGAGGGTCGAAGGGCCTGTACTGTGCTGTAATGTTCTATGTTCTATGTTCTATAAGTTGGTCTTTCCCTCAAGAAATTCACAACTGTAGAAAATGAAGCAGCCAATTTCCTGCAAACATTGGTTTGATAATAAATAGATAATCCATTTTGGTGTTGTTGCTTGAGGGATACCATGGAGAACTCTTAATTCTGCTTCAGAGAGTATTATGAGTTTCTTCTTTACATCGGACTCAGAGAAAAGAGAGACCTCATTTTAGCATTACACCCAACAGATGGTATCATTGACCGCCCATCCCTCCATTAGTCCACATTTTTCTGTGAGATTGCTTAACTGGGACTTGAGCCGATCCACTGTAGAAATGAGAGTACAATTATTAAGTCACGTCTGATTTCGCTACCCACAAACTTCAACCGAGAAAAGAAAAGTAACGTGAACATGGGAACATCATTGCTTTGTAGTTCCCCTACAAGTCACATTCTGCCGTAACAGTGTCAAATATCCATGACAATTCCTTCACCATATGGCTTAACATCCTAGATACGTACAGGGCCATTCTTAAGAAGGAAATCTGGAGGACAATGAGGGGATATGGGATAGCTTTGGCAGATAAGTTTAGGAATAATCCAAAGAGATTCTACAAGTACATTAATAGCGAAAGATCAACTAAAGAGAATAGGGCCCATTAACGATCAATGAAGTCACCTATGTATTGAGCCTCAGGTAATAGGAGTGATACTAAATGAATATTTTGCATTAGTCTTTACTGTGGAGAAAGGAATGGAGACTAGAGAATTCGATGGAATAAATATTGCTGTTTTGTAATCAGTTCACATTACAGATGAGGAAATGCTAGAGGTGTTAGAAAGCATAAAGGTGGATAAGTCTCTGGGACCTAATTAGTTGTATCCCAGGACACTGTGCAAAGTTCGGGAAGAAATTGCAGGACCCCTATCAGAAATAATTGCATCATCTATAACCATGAGTGAAGTGCTGGAGGACTGGAGGGTGGCTATTGTTCTGCCTTTATTTAAGAAAGGCTGTAATGAGAATCCAAAGAACTATAGACCAGTGAATTTGACATCAGTTGTTGGCGATGACTTGGAGAGATAGAATTTGCATGCATTTGGAGAGGCGATGACTGATCAGGCCAGCATAGTTTTGGTGCATGGGAAATCATGTCTCACAAACTTGGCTGAGTTTTTTTGAGGGAGTAATCAGATAGAATGATGAGGGCATAGCGGTAAACATTGTTTGCTTAGACTTTAATAAAGCTTTTGACAAGATTCCTCATGGTAGACTAATTATTAAAGTTCAATCACATAGGGTTCAAAATTGGATACAATTGGATGCAAAATTGGATTGATAATAGGAGATCGAGAGTGGTGTCCGCGAGTTGTTTTTTGAATTGGAAGCCTGCGACTCGCAGTGTTGCACAGGGATCGGTATAGGGTCCACTATTGTTTGTCATTTATATAAACAATTTGAATGAGAATATATGGGCATAGTTAGTAACTTTGCACGTTTCACCAAATTAGGTGGTTTAGTGGACAATGCAGAAGATTATCTAAGATTACAAAGAGATCTCAATCAATGGGTAAATGAGTTGAGGAGTGGCAGCTGGAGATTAATTTGGATAAATATGAGGTTTGCATTTTGGTAAAACACATGAGAGCAGGGCTTATACAATAGGGTGCTCAGTATTGTTCTAGAACAGAGAGATCTCCGGTCTTAGGTATATAATTCGTTGAAAGTTGCATCACAACTAGAAGGGATGTTAAGGTGTTTAGCATGCTTGCCTTCATTGTTTGTACATTTGAGTATCGGAGTTTGAGCATCATGTTGAGATTATACGAGATATTGGTGAGATCTCTTCTGGAGTACTGTGTGCAGTTCTAATCGCCCTGTTATAGGAAGGATATTATTAAATTGGAGAGGATTTGGAAATGATTTACCAGGATGTTGCCAGCAATGGAGGATTTGAATTATAAAAATAGGCTGGCGAGGTTAAGATTTTTCTTACTGGAGCATCAACCATTGAGCGGTGACCTTATAGAGGTTTATAAAATCATGAGGGGCATAGATAAGGTGAACAGAAAGGGTCTTTTCACTAGGGTTGGGGAGTTCAAAACTAGGGGCATATTTTTTACAGTGAAAGGAGAAAAATTTAAAGAAGGACACAAGGGAGAACTTTCTTTTACACAGAGCATGGTTCATACGTGGAATGAATTGTCAGAGGAAGTGAAGAATGCAAGTACAATTGCAACATTTAAAAGACATTTGAATAAGTACATGAATAAGAAAGGTTTGGATGGATATGGGCCAAATGCAGACAAGTAGGACAGGTTTAGTTTGCGAAAATGGTCAGTGTGTACTAGTTGGACCAAAAAGTCCAAGCTGTATAAATCAATGACTCTATAACACAAGGATTGCATTATGTCAAGGAGATGGCAGCAGTGCACTATCTCAGGTGAACTAGTAATATTGAATGAATGCCAGCCTTTCCAGGATCAATTACCTTCAAATGCATAAGCATTAGAAACTATATACCTATTTGCAATGTAGATTTACCAACATTACTTTTCTTCGTTGTTTTAGAGATATGAAGATGGAATCAGTTTTCAGGATTATTAGTGAAATGTCTTAAATGTAAGGCATGCTGACAGACTGATGGTTTTCTAGTTCTTAAAATCAATTATGTTCATGATTGAAGTATTATCCTGCATATTCCATCCCAATCTGTTCTTCATTCCAAACACATCATTCTTCAACATGATTTCATGTTTGCTGTCCCTGATGAGGAAGGATGAAGTGGCACCTGTCATTTTAATATTCTCTTCATTTGTAACAAAGACTTTTAATTCATTTTAGCAGCTATATCTCACTTCAATTAAAACATAGCTTCCTAATTAAAACTTATGGAACCAATCGCAAGATTCATTTCAGTGAAAGGAAAAGGAATTTCCATTATTTAGTGTAATGAAATGTGAGGCTGGATGAACACAGCAGGCCCAGCAGCATCTCAGGAGCACAAAAGCTGACGTTTCGGGCCTAGATCCTTCATCAGAGTGGGTGTAGGCCCAAAACGTCAGCTTTTGTGCTCCTGAGATGCTGCTGGGCCTGCTGTGTTCATCCAGCCTCACATTTCATTATCTTGGATTCTCCAGCATCTGCAGTTCCCATTATCACTGATCCATTATTTAGTAACCTGTTTTAGAACAAAATGTGACCCCAAATACAGAAAGAACATTTAAGAAGGGGAACAGACAAGAAGATAAAAAGAACACAAATTTTTAAAGTCGTTATAATCCTTGAGCTGTTTTTAAAAAGTGATGGTTTGTATCCTCAGTAGCAACAAAATTTATTGACACTTTTGAGTAATTAGTTAACTGATGTTTCTCTGTTTTACTTTCAATGCTGTTGTCTCCTAAGAGACTGTGAGAAATAAAAGTAGGGAGACAGGAAGAATTCTGCAATTAATAATCTATTTCTTCCTCTCTTTCCAATTCCAAAATATTAGCCTGAAAAACAATCTATTTTGTATTCATGTGTCTGGCCTCAATGTGTTTCCCCAGATAGATTATTTATGCGTGGTCTACTTTTCCGCTATGTTAAATTTCTCCAGGAAGGTGTACAATGAGAAGAAGATACAAATCAGAGTCTCAATGCCCTTTTACAATTCGGTCAATTTCAACTCTGTCTGATTTTTATTTATTGATCATTTCATGAGCTGGATTACCCCACAGGTCAGGTAATCACAGCATCCAATTTCAGTCAGTGCCTTTATTTTCTTAGTATCATTTTGAACCAAGTAAGTTCCCAAATGTTAAGATCAGATCATGGAAGTTGATAATTCATAGCTCATTTTTGTTAATGCTACAACACACAAAAAAAATTAAAATACCTAAGGAGGAATTTCAAGCCCAACCTTTAAAGGCTATGGGAAGGAATTGCGATTTTTTTTTCTCTTAATATCACCAGGACTGTCTGCTGTATTTTAAATTTCCAAGTTCAGCTGCATCCTGTTATTATATTTAACAGAATTTGTAATAAAGAAACAGCTGATTTGACTAAATTGGTTTCCATATTCAGTGTTTATGGCTCATACAATTCCATCAGAAGGTCCTTCAAATTCTTTCTCTGCCATGTACGTGTGTAGGTTACCTCCAGGTGAAAGGCAGCTGTGAGATGTACACCTGTTTATAATCAATTGCCTCATTCACATGCTGTTTGATGAAGACTACACACTATATCAGTGGATTCAGCCAGCCGTTCTTCTCCCCTTTAATTTTCTTGTAAATTAATTGTTTCCTAATTTCATTTTAATAGGCAATTTACACAGCCTGCCCAATCATTCCGCTCCATTTCTCTAAATGCTACAATCTTATATGGATTCCCACTTAGCCCATTCCACCACCAAACTTGTCAACATTCTAGGATTCTTATCCTTGACATTTCCGTCTTTCTAACTATTTCCTCAAACACTGTCTTTTTGACAATCCTTTTAGCCACCCATTCTCACTCTTCAACCACTCCTCATTGTCCATTCAATACATTGGTATATCGATTGTCTGAGAGGCAGCTAGTAGTTCTTTCGAGCTTTTAAAATTTATTTATGCATTGACTCTCACTATTTTTTAGTTTTATTTTACATTCCTGACTTGTCCTTTCATGTAATGATTGCAAGAAGTACAAATAAAAAGGGTTTAAAATAGATAGTGTAAATGGCTATGGAGAAATATTTTAACATGCTGCGCAATTGAGGAAAGGGTTTTGTGATTTGTGGAAGATCAGATACTGAGCACTGCCAACCATGTAGACCCATTACAATACATTAAAATGTCAAAGTGGCAGGTCAAGTCTTTGCTAGATATGAGAATGTATTGGAAAATTACAATAAATCTTTCTTTAACTTCAATCTACGGCTGGTACAAACACAAAAGCTATATAGAGGCCTTTCTTTTGGCTCCTTCTTTGTTTTTTTTCCCTGAGTTTGTTGACTCCTCAGGTGAATATCATGGTCCTTATCACTTTACTTACATGTAAGCATTGCCAGCTTGTGTCAAAGAGTGTGAAAAGAAGCTGAACAAGCCTGGGTAAACGAGATAACGAAGTGTGGAGCTGGATGAACACAGCAGGCCAAGCAGCATCTTAGGAGCACAAAAGCTGACATTTTGGGCCTAGACCCTTCCCAAAACATCAGCTTTTGTGCTCCTAAGATGCTGCTTGGCCTGCTGTGTTCATCCAGCTCCACACTTTGTCATCTCGGATTCTCCAGCATCTGCAGTTCCCTTTATCTCTCTCTCTCAACAAGCCTGGGTGTTGGCGGGTGGTGGTAGCTAGAGAAAATGTCTCAATAAAAGCCCAGTAAACACTGAAGTGAACAGAGACCGATTTTCCATGTTCTGACAACAACAAATTTCAGAAGAAACAACTGCAAGTTTCTTGATTCAGATGGCAGTTGGGGGGGTAGTGTTTTTGTGCGAATTGCATGGGACTGGACCTCTGTATTTCAAAGGAAGTGAGAGATGAGTATGAACAGCATTGTTAAAAGTTCAGTAGGCTAAAGCAGCGCAACGAAAATGGATAATGTGACATGTGTTTGGCCATTAGCCAGGAGGCAATGGAATTTAGCTGACAAATTATAGACCAAGACTTTGACTACTGACAAGGAAAATAGGAATTGCATAAGTCTTTTCTCTCCAGATAACTGGCCAGTGCTAAAGCAATTTTCAAATAAGTTAGTTTCTGACAAAAGGGAAGTGCACCATGCAGTGTGTCCTTTGTAGACCATACGGTGGTTGATAGCAACTCGACTGTTACCTTTCTTGCCTTCTCTTAAAGTTTAATTAATCCCCTTCGTATAGAGGATTGAAAATGGATAACTAACAGATGGTGTTAGAATTTGGACTTGGAGCAGAGATAACTGCAATCAATGGAAACTGCAGGTGACATGGCAGAATCTATCAGTGTGAGAAATGTGGACCCAACATGAAAGCATTTTATCTGAAACATATTGAAATTTGCTGTTTATGATTTTTTTTACCTCTGTTAAGTGCAGAAGTCACAGATCAAGTTTCTCAAGATGTCTTTTGATTTAGAATGTGTCGCCAGTTTCGTTTAAATATCTGTCTAATGTGCATTGGCCCATTATCCAACAAAATCACAATCCCTAAATATTCACTATTTCATGGGTAAGATTGACTTTCTGTTTGTTCCTAACACATGATTGAATGGATTTTAAAAGATAGCAACTTGAGAGAACAAAGGAAAGAAAGGATAGAAAGAAGAAGGAATGAGTTAGAGAAATAAACACCTTAGAATACCTTGAAAAGGACAACAAAAATCTTGCAGCTTAATAGCTTTAGTCTATGCCTCTGATCCAGAAATTCCTGTTTCAAGTCATTCTCTAGGTCTTGTTGGCTGGGGAAGGATTGCGTATGTTGTCAATAAATAAACAGATAACCAGCCCCAAAATGGTTTCAACGTTTTCAGATTATATCCCCGAGGCTAATGAAAGGTATGTATGAAGATATGAAAGAAATGCACGGAATAAAACATTCAAGTGTGTTTCTCGAGAGTGTTGCAAACCTGAATTTGGCATCAGGCCACCTAAATGGATGATAAGGCAGAATTCCAAGGGTTGGCTCATCATCTGGAGGGATATCATAAAGGAGAAGAACGAGAATTGGGGAAGGAAATTCTAGAGCTTTGGAACTACGCAGCTGGAGGCCATGCTACCAGTGGTGAAGCAATTAAAATGGTGGAAGCTCAAGAAGGCACAAAAATAGAGAAGTTACTTCAGTAATGACCTTCACTCAATTGTAAGGTCACTGCTGGGCGATATTCACTAATGATTGTACATTGTTCAGCACCATCTGTGTCTAATCAAATACTGAAGCACTCTGTGGAGAAGTACAACAAGTTCTGGACAATATCCAGACATGACCTGACAAAGGTGAAGCTACATTAATATCACATAAGTGCCAGTCAATGTCCACCTCCAATGTGGAAGAATCTGATGATTTCAGTTCTGGAGAAGGGTCACTGGGCCCAAAATGTTAACTCTGATCTTTTCTTCACAGATGCTGCCAGACCTGCTGAGTTTTTCCAGCAACTTTGTTTTTGAATCTGATGATTTCCCCTTGACTTTCAATAGCATTACATCAATGAATCTCTCACCATCAACATCCTGGAGCTTACGGTTTTCAGAGGCAGCATGGTGCCTCAGTGGTTAGCAATGCTGTCACACAGTGCCAGGGACCAAGGTTCAATTCCACCCTTGAGTCACTGTCCATGTGGGGTGTGCACATTCTCTCTATGTCTGCATGGGTTCTCCCCGGGTGCTCCAGTTTCCTCCCACAGTCCAAAGATATACAGGTTAAGTAGATTGGTCATGCTAATTTGCCCACAGCATTCAGGAGTATATAGATTAGGTGGGTTAAAGGGGTTGGGTCTGGGGGGAATGTTCTGGGGGTCAGCGTGGACTTGTTGGGCTGAAGGGCCTGTTTCCACAGTGTAGGGGCCTATGATTGATTAAGAAACTTAACTTGAAGAGCCATGTAACCACTATGGTGATATAAATAGGTTAGAGATGTTCATTCTGTGGTGACTAACTCATTTCCTATCTCTGCAAAGCCTGATCATAGGGCATAATCTCAGGTGAAGAGTTTTTATTTATTCATTTGTGGGATATGGGCGTTGCTGGCTGGCCAGCATTTACTACCCTTCCCTGGCTGCCCTTGAGAAAGTGGTGGTGAGCTGCCATCTTGAACCATTGCAGTCCTCTTGCTATTAGGGATGGAATTCCAGAATTTTGAACCAGAAACAGCGAAGGAATGGTGATATATTTCCAAGTCAGGATGGTCAAGTTTGGTGAGGAACTTGAAGGTGGTGGTGTTCCCATATATCTGTTGCCCTTATCTTTCAAGTGGTTGTGGGTTTAGAAAGTGCTGTCTGAGCAACTTTGGTGAATGTCTGCAGTGCACCTTAGTAATTGTGCATACTGTTGCTAATGTGTGTCACTGGTGGAGGAAATGGATGCTTGTGGATGTGATGCCAATCAAGCAGGCTGCTCAGTCATGGATGGTGTCAAGCTTCTTGAGTGTTGTTGGGGCGGCACTTATCCAGCCAAGTAGGGAGTATTCCTGACTTGTGCCTTGTAGATGGTGAGTTACTCACTATAGTATTCCTAGCCTCTGACTTGTTCTTGTAGCCACTGTGTAAATGTGATGAGTCCAGTTAAGTTTCTGGTCAATGATAAACCCCAGGATGTTGATAATGAGGAATTCAGTAATGGTAACACCATTGAATGTCAAGGGGCAATAATTACATTGTCTCTTATTGGAGATGGTCATAGCCTGGCATTTGTGTGGCACAAATATTACTTGCCACTTGTCAGCTCAAACCTGGATATTGTCCAGATTTTGTTGCGTTTGAACACTGACTATTTCAATACCTGAGGAGTCACAAATGATGCTGATCATTGTGCAATCATCACTGAACATCCTCATTTCTGACCCTATGATGGAAGAAAGGTCATTGAGGAAGCAACTGAAGGTGGTTAGGTCTAGGGTACTATCCTGAAGAATCCCTGCAGAGAGATGGTGGAGCTGAGATGAATGACCTCCAACAACCATGACCATCTTCCTTTATGTCAGGTATGACACCAACAATTGATGAGTTTGCCCCCTAATATCCATTGAGTCCACGAAGACAGAGATGAGGATGAGTTTCTTCTCTCAGAGGGCTGTGAATTTGTGGAATTTTTAACTGCAGAAGGATGTTGAAGCTTGGATTTTGACTATTGAAGGTTGAGATAGACATATAGACATGCTATAATTGTACCAGCATCCATCACTTCCTCTGGGAGCTCATTTCCATACATGCAACACCCTGCACATGAAAAGCTGTTCCTTAGGTTCTTTTTATACCTTTCCCCTCTCACCTTAAACCTGTGCCCTCTGGTTTTGGGCATAGTGAAAAGACCTTGCCTATTCACCCCTTCCCATGCCCCTCATGGTCTTATAAACCTCTGTAAGGTCACTCCTCAGCCTCCAATGCTCCAGGAAAAATGACCCCAGCCTATTCAGTCTTTCCCTGTAGCTCAAACCCTCCAACCGTGGTAACATAGAATCATAGAATCTCTGCAGTGTGGAAACTGGCCGTTCGGCCCAATCAGTTCACACTGAACCTTGGGGTGTCCCGCCCAGACACATAACCTTATGAACCACCTAATCTACACATACCTGATACTTTGGGCAATTTAGCATGGCCAATCCACCCAGCCTGCACATCTTTGGACTGTGGGAGGAAACTGGAGCACCTGGAGGAAACCCACGCAGACACGGGGAGAATGTGCAAACTCCACACAGACAGCCGCTCGAGAGTAGAATCAAGCCTGAGTCCCTGGTGCTGTGAGGCTGCAGTGCTAACCACTGAGCCACCTTGTAACGTCCTTGCAGATCTTTGCTGAGTCCTTTCAAGTTTCACAAAATCTCCAAAAGTGGCTGAACAAATGTCCTGTATAGCTGCAACATGACATTCCAACTCCTGTGCTCAATGATAATGGGAACTGCAGATGCTGGAGAATCCAAGATAATAAAATGTGAGGCTGGATGAACACAGCAGGCCAAGCAGCATCTCAGGAGCACAAAAGCTGACGTTTCGGGCCTAGACCCTTCATCAGAGTCTGATGAAGGGTCTAGGCCTGAAACGTCAGCTTTTGTGCTCCTGAGATGCTGCTTGGCCTGCTGTGTTCATCCAGCCCCACATTTTATTATCCTGTGCTCAATGCACTGATCAGCAAAGGCAAGTGTACCAAATGCCTTCTAGATTAGATTTGATTAGATTCCCTACAGTATGGAGACAGGCCCTTCTCCTGCTGTTCACACGTCAATGGCCTTACTGATCTTTATGGACCGTATTCTCTCCCTAGTTTCCCTTTTCTTCTTAGTGTATTTGTAGAATCCCTTTGGATTCTCCTTAGCCCTATTTGCTAAAGCTATGTCATGTCCTCTTTTTGCCCTCTTAAGTGTACATCTACTGCCTTGATACTGTTCCGGGGATTCACACAATCTCTGCTGTCTGCACCTGGCATATGCTTCCTTCTTTTTCTTGACAAAAACTTCATTTCTCTCATCATTCAGCATTCCATACATCTACCAGCCTTGCCCTTCACCCTCTGGTCTCTCATTATCTCATTTTTGAAGTCTTCTTATTTTCCAGCCACATCTTAAATTGCAAACATCTGCTCCAAATCAACTTTTGAAAGTTCTTGCCTACTACCATCAAAATTGGCATTCCTCCAATTTAGAAGTTTAACTTTTAGACCTGGTCGACCTTTTTCTATAATTATTTTAACTTAGAATTATTGTCACTGGCACCAAAGTGCTCCCCCACTAACACCTCATTCAGATGCCCTACCTTATTTCCCAAGAGTAGGTCAAGTTTTGTATTTTCTCTGAATGTTCTCCATTTACTGAATAAAAAATTTTCTTATGCACACTGAACAAATTGCTTTCCATCCAATCCCTTAATGCACTGGCTAACCCAGTCTACATTTGGAAAATTAAAATAATTTACCATAACCACCATATTATTCTCACAAATAACTGAGATCTCCTTACAAATTTGTTTTTTTTCAATTTCCTGCTGCCCATTGGGAGTCTACAGTACACTCCCAATCAGGTGATCATCACTTTCTTTTTTCTTAGTTCCACCCAAATAACATCCCTGGATATATTCCCAGGAATATCCTCCCTAAGTGCACCACTAATGTTATCCTTCATCAAAAATGCCACTTCCCTTCCTCTCTTCCCCCCCACCTCCCCTTTCTATCCTTCCTACAGTATCTTTACCCTGGAACATTAAGTAGCCAGTCCCGCCCTTCCTTGAGCCATGTCTCTGTAAATGCAATGATATCCCAGTCCCATGTTCGCAACCATGCTCTCAGTTCCCTGTTAGGCCTCCTGCATTGAATTAAATGCTGTTTAGTTTATCAGTCCTACCTTGTTCTCTGCTTTGTTCCTGCCTACCCTGGCTGTTTGACTTACTTCTTTTCACAACTGTCCCATTCTCAGACTGATCTCTTTTCTCATTATCTCCTTGAGTCCCACTACCCTGCTTTTGAGTTTAAATCCTCCTGAGCAGATCTACAAATCTCCTTGCCAGATTCCAATTCAGGTGTAATCCACCCTTCTGCCCTAGGAGAGATTCCATCAAATCGAAAATATAAATCCTTCTCCCTTGCACCGGGTCCTCAGTCATGAATTCCTCTGCTCTATCCTCTTACTCTTACCCTCAATAACTCACGGTACTGGGAATAATCTAGATATTACTATTCTCGAGGGCCTCTTTTTAAATTTCTGCCTAACTTCCTGTGTTCTCTCCTCAGAATCTCATCCTTATCTCTTCCTTTGTTATTAGTTCCAATGTGTACAAGAACCTCCTGCTAGTCCCTCCCCATTCTGAGAATATTCTGCACCCTCTCCAAGATATCCTTGAAAGTGTCACCAGGGAGGCAGCACACCATTCTGATGTCTCGCTGTCAGCCGCAGAAACTTCTACTGTGTCTCTATCTAGAGAGTTCCCTATCACAATCGATCACTTGGAACCTGACAGACCCCTAGTTACACTTGAGCCAGTCACGGTACCAGAAAACTGGCATCAGTGCTACATTCCCCTGAGAGCCCATAACCCTCTACATTTTCAGAAACAGAGTACTTGCTTGGGATGAGGATTGCCACAAGAGATTTGCACACTACCTGCCCCAGCCCCCCCACCTACCTTTCCTGGAGGTCACCCATCAATCTAACTGTATCTTCAGTTTATCTCCTTCCCCGAAACTGACATCCATCACATCCAGTAGCTCCTGTAAATTCCTCTTTGCCTATAACTGTCACTCTGATAGATCTATGCAATCCAACAGGATTTTCAGCCAAGCACACTTACTGCAGTCATAATCATCAGTAACATGGAAACTCTCCCTAATTTCCCACATCCAACAGGAAGAGCTCATCACTCTACAAAAGGCCATCTTTGCTTCTTAACAATCTACAGACCCAGAAAATAGCACAGTCTCACTGCTCTAAAAACACTGCTGCAAGATAACTTAGGACTTGCATTTTATATTTTTATAAGTTTATTCAGGCGGCAGATCTCAATTTTTAAAAAAATGCAATCACAACGGACCTATTCTACTCACTATTGTAGACTTACAAAAAAACTAGCTACTTAGCTGCTCCCCTGCTGTGATCTCCCCATATAGGTTTCTCTACAGTCAACTGTACATTTTGCTGATAATAAAATGTGAGGCTGGATGAACACAGCAGGCCAAGCAACATCTCAGGAGCACAAAAGCTGACGTTTCGGGCCTAGACCCTTCATCAGAGCTCTCTGATGAAGGGTCTAGGCCCGAAACGTCAGCTTTTGTGCTCCTGAGATGCTGCTTGGCCTGCTGTGTTCATCCAGCCTCACATTTTATTATCTTGGATTCTCCAGCATCTGCAGTTCCCATTATCTCTGTACATTTTGCTGTTTGTTTATTTTTCTTAGATAAGCTCCAATGTCGAGAGGTACTTGAAAGGATCAAATAAGCTGAAATGTTTTTCACTGGAATTTTGGAGGTAGAGAGTTGACTTTGTAGAGGTTTATAAAATCATAAGGGACATAGATAAGGTGGCTAGCTAAGCTCCTATTCCCAGGGTAGGGGAGTCCAAAACTAGAGGCCATGGGTTTAAGGTCAGAGGGGAAAGAGTTAAAAGGAACACCCAAGGGGAAATATTTTCCGGCAGAGGCTGGTGCATGTATGGAACGGACTGCCAGAGACAGTGGTATAAATGAGTACAATTACAACATTTAAAAGACATGAATAGGAAAGGTTTCGAGGAATAAAAGCCAAACAAGTGAAGGGGGCTAGTTCAGTTTCAGATACCTGGACAGCAAGGACAAGTTGGACCAAGGGTCTGTCTCCATGTTGAATGACTCTATGACTCCATGAGTTTGTTTTATTTTCATTTACTGAAATGATCACTTAAACATAAGCACACAAAGCTGGAGAATCTACATTAACAAAAAAGCAAAAGTTTGTTATGTGGAGGAAATGTGGACAAAATTGAATAAGTTATTTACAAGGAAAACAATTTGAAACATTTCCAAATATGCAGTAAACAAAATGCTATCTATTCCCAACACCATAGCTTTACAGAATTTACATTTGAGAACTTGACAGCATGCAAATATCCAGTTCTCTTCTCTATCACCTGTGTACGCTGGACTTCATCATTTCTGTTAACTCCTAGATCTTGAAAGAACTTCTCTTTATTATTCATTTGTCTGACCTAAAACTTTCTCAGCTTGAAATAACTCATTCAGAAGTTCTAAGCGAAAGCTTCTGGTCTGGTCTCGTTAAATAAAAACATGTCGTTTGTGGCTAGGCTTACACACCACAGCTGGCTACAAAGCAAAGTCAGACAGAATCATGGTAACAATAAATCCCCACCCAATGAGCTCAATGCATCCCAAGAGGGATAATGGGAACTGCAGATGCTGGAGAATCCAAGATAACAAAGTGTGGAGTTGGGTGAACACAGCAGGCCAAGCAGCATCTCAGGAGAACAAAAGCTGGCGTTTCGGGCCTAGACCCTTCATCAGAGAGGGGGATGGGGTGAGGGAACTGGAATAAATAGGGAGAGAGGGGGAGGCGGACCGAAGATGGAGAGAAAACAAGACAGGTAGAGAGGAGAGCATAGGTGAGGAGGTACGGAGGGGATGGGTCAGTCCAGGGAAGATGGACAGGTCAAGAAGGTGGGATGAGGTTAGTAGGTAGGAAATGGAGGTGCGGCTTAAGGTGGGAGGAAGGGATGGGTGAGAGGAAGAACAGGTTAGGGAAGCAGAGACAGGCTGGGCTGGTTTTGGGATGTAGTGGGGGGAGGGGAAGAGCTGGGCTGGTTTTGGGATGCAGTGGGGGAAGGGGAGATTTTGAAGCTTCTGAAGTCCACATTGATACCATTGGGCTGCAGGGTTCCCAAGCGGAATATGAGTTGATGTTCTTTCAACCTTCAGGTGGCATCATTGTGGCACTGCAGGAGGCCCATGATGGACATGTCGTCTGAGGAATGGGAGAGAGAGTTGAAATGGTTCACATGCAAGTATTTTTGTGATTAGGATCGTAAAATGATGTAGCTTTGGGAGATTTTATGATCTTGGGAAATTTTTAAATTTGACTTTGAACTTGATACTCCACACTGTAAGAGACTATAAGACCATAAGATAGCAGAGAATAATTCAGCTCATTGTGTCTGCTTCACCATTTGATCATGGCTGATATGTTTCTCAATCTCATTCGCCTGCCTTCTCCCAGTCACCTTTGATCCCTTTACCAATCAAGAACCTATTTATCAAATTAACCAAACATTTACCAAATGAACTCTGGAAGCTGGAAATCAGAAATGAAACTAAAAGTTGCTGGAAAATCTCAATAGGTCTGGCAGCATCGGGAGAGAAAGCAGAGTTAACGCTTTGGGTCCAGTGATCTCAGTTCTGATGGAGGGTCCCTGGACCTGAAATGTCAATTCTGCTTTCTCTCCATTAGTGTTGTTTATACAGCTATTTTGTTATAACACTGGAGGAGATTGCTACATGTTGGGCTTATATTAGTCGTGACTACAAAGTGAGATTCAGTCAGCAAAATGTAGCTGATTGGTTTGTGACCAGCCATGGGATGACAAAGGCCATCAACTGGCCAACAATAATGCTGAACAGCTTGAAGGTGTGAATTTGTCACCTGTGAAATATTTGATACAGACAATTCAACCAGTTTATTATTCATAAGACACATTTACCCAGATGTGCTTAGTGTATGACACAACCAAAGGACTGTGATTCAAGTTTAGTTTCAACAAAACACTTTGCTAGTTAAAGAAACAGCTCTTACACAAAATAAACAAACTGTTTCCAGATTAGCTAATGCTAATGTGATTGGGCAGCTGGATTCAGTTCACCGAGTTCCATGAATGGGTGGACTCAGGGTCTTCTTCTTTCAAAGGTGGATCTCACTTGGAGTCTTCGCCAGCTGAGTCTTCAAATAGTCACAAGGTATCCCTTCTTATTCCCCCCTATCTGAGCCTTTCTGGAATATTCTGTGGCTTCAACTAATGGGGTCACAGGGCTGGGGTCACAGGCCCCCAGTGTGATTAGGCCAGGCCATCCAAGTGTATCCTTTCCAGACATGATTACTCCATGGTTTTGAGTGGTCTAGCCAAAACTAGAGACTGCAGAAATATAACATGTTTCCCTATTGTTCTCACTGAATGAGCTTCAGATCATAACGACTCTCCTATTGTTCAAATGCAATATAAATCAATTCTGATATTTGTTTGCTTTTGAACAAAGGTAATCTTGCCCTTTTTGCTTTCCACCTGGCCTTGCTTGCAGAAACTATTTAGCCAATTTTACGTTTGGCCTAGTCGTTTAGGCCCTTGGCCACATGCCCACAAATGATCTTGCCGTTAGTTTTCAGATCTCTTGAAGAGGAGAAGACGTCTTTCTTTGAATTTCCAAAGCTTGAATATGTCAGTTTACTTTCCCTCACAAGTTGCTATCAGCTGTTTGTTTTGACCAGTAAGTCAGAAACTTCCCAATTTGTCAGTTACAAACGGACAGCATCAGTTCAAGAAGGAGGCTCACCACCACTTCTCATGGGCAATTAAGGATAAATAATAAATGCTGGCTCAGCCAGTGATGCCCATCTCCTGCAAGTGATTTGAAAACAGAATCATTCACTGTTCCTCCTGCAAGGAAGTACTTGAAGTGGTTGAAGAATATCGACTCCTGAAAACAAAAGGCTTGTCTCTAGTATAAGAAAACAAGGTGTGGAGCTGGATGAACAAGGCAGGCCAGGCAACATTAGAGGCGCGCAAGGGTCCAGACCTGAAATGTCATCTTTCGTGCTCCTGAGATGCTGCTTGGCCTGCTGTGTTCATCCAGCTTCACACTTTATTATCTTGGATTCTCCAGCATCTGCAGTTCCCATTATCACATCAATTTTGTTGTGTTTTGGTCAGGCTGCATGTTTCTGTAGGTGTGTGTCAGTATAGTTTATCAGGAAATTAGAGTTTTAACCAGCTGAGGTATATGCCAGAAGTTCATAGTTGTTTTCCTGTAGCTGGAGTCCATGAATCTATTATGATTGTCCAATGCATTCTCCCAGTGTCGGACATGCTTGCTAAGATTTGACTTGGAAACAGGGACAGTAAGGATTTTGGTGTGATATTGGTTAAAAAAAACAGTCATAAAGGAAAACACCAAGTTTTGTGCTGCTTTATGAAAAAGGCTCTGGAGATGCAAAATGCTTGTTTACAGGCAGCAGAATTTCCTGAAGGGAACATTTTAAACCCACATTCCTTAAATTGGTGGGTAAACTGGATGTAACATTCCTTGACAGAGCTAGGAAGGCATAAATTATTGATGTACTAGCCTGGGATGGGGATTAATGAAAACACAAGATTTAGAATATATTTGGGATAGTGACACATCAAAATTAGATGGTATGGGGTTACAGTTAAAGCAGCTTTAGCATGAGAGAGAATAAAGAAACTTGAGAAAGCAGAGAAAGTGAAATTGAAATAGAAAAAATGGAAATGAGACAACTAGCATTAGAATTGGATGAGAGAATACGAATATAAGCTTTAAAGTATCCAGTTGCGACAGTAGATATCAAATGCTTAAACAGGTTCTGGTGAGGAAAATCTGAATCATAATTTAAACTCCAGCAATGAAATGTTTCATTTAGAATCAGCCTGATCAAAATGTAAGGCAAAGATTGTGGAGCTATCCTTCACGCCATTTGAGAAAATGGTTCGACCAATGAATTGAGCCAAAATTTAAAATGGATACTACTTCTGCAGAATAGGTTAACAGGTAATGCACAGAAAATTTATGCTTCAATGTCAGATGAAGTTTCTCAGAAATATGACAATATAAACTAAACCCTATTGATTGGATAACAGCTGGTGTTTGAGACTTTTCAGCAAGAGTTCCAGACATTAAGGAAGTAGTCTGGGAAAACATATGGTACATTTAAAACGGTTAGGCAAGGCAATTTTGACAAGTGGTTATGAGCACCATGTATGAACTTATGGATGAAACTTTTAGAGAGGTTTGGAATTGAAAAGCTCACTACTTCCTGTAATAAGATCCAAAGTTGAGGAGCAAAGGTTGCAATTGCTGGACATGTGTTGATGATTGTGAGCTGATCCATAAAACTAAACACTTTCTTTTTCACTCTCATATGTTTGAATGGGATAGAAAATGGGAGAATGAAAGAAAGGCAAATAGCCAGGCAGAAAAGGGAGATGTTGGGAATGACTCAAACCCTCTCCCTTCGATCAAAGAAAGGAAAGTGATGAAGATGGAGATGAAAACCAGAAGACTGGATTTCTCCACCGTGGAAAGTTGGGATATATTTGCTCAGAATTTTGGAAGTCGCAAGGGAAAGCCAGAGAAATTATGGGAGCTCAAGAATGTGTCCAAAAAACATGTGGGTAGGCACGAAGAGTTCTGGTCTTGGAGCTCATACCAGCATCAGCCCTCTCTGGATACTTTTCAAAGTAGGATTGCTGGGAAAACAATTTGTAGAGCTGGTTGAACACAGCAGGTCAAGCTGCATCAGAGGAGCAGGAAAGCTGACATTTTGGGCCGAGACCTTTCTTCAGATTGCTGGGAGGTGGGATTGTCATCGCCACTCATAAGCAAGTGCCTTAACCGATTAAGGAGCTCACCTGTACAAGTTTTACTTTTCCAATTGTTCCCAACTTTGTGTTTGTTGACACTCAGCTCTCAACTTTCCCAAGTGCATTTCTTTGGTGGTGCTATGCTACAATTCAATTGAGGAGTCTGAGTTGCTATGGTAACAGGCATGTTTCCATGCATGTTGTGGTCTGGAGATCTGGATACTGATGGTAAAGGCTTCAATATTCTTCCCTTCACACCCTTTACCAGAAATCTCTCCGTCTCTTATTACTGTCCTTGGCATGTACTGGAAGGATTTTACTGTTGATATTCTATCTACTTGGCACATTATGAACACAAATTCCTTGGTTATAAAGTCCTGGTGTGGGAGCTGAACCTGGATTATCTGGCAAAAGAGGCTGGAACATTACTCACAATAACGCAGAACCTTCAGATCCATTTCTTTGAATTGCTCTTAAGTCTTTCTGTTTGGCCTGCTGAACTTTTCCAGCAACTTCTGTTTTTGTTCCTGATTTACAGCATCCGCAGTTCTTTTGGTTTTTATTCTGTCTTATATCTGTTCCATCTTATTTTGAGGCAACGTCTAATCATATAACTTGGAAAGACACCGATAGTTTACTTATTGTATATTACCTCTTTTAAGGAGCTATAAAATTGGTTGTACTCCCTTGTTCTCTCCACATAATCTTGCAACCTTTCACTCTTCAAGCTTGTATTGAATTTCCTTCCGAAAGTTAAGGTTGGATATGCTTCAATTGCCCTTTGGGCCATATATTCAAAATTGAAATAACTTACTGAATGAAACAAATTTATCTTCAACTCCCTTTATATATCTGCCCATTGTACGCTTTAGTCCCAGCAAAAATACTTGCACTAGTTCACTGAAGCTTCTGGAAATATACATTCATTTGGAAATTACAGTATCGGCACACAGATCCATGAAGAGTTCATATCGGTGCTTTTTTGGCCCGTTTCTTGGCTTAATGCCATCATTGGAAGAGCTGAGAGAAGCTTTTTATTTGCATTCTTTGCACATTTGTATGTTCACATAATTTGCAGGCATTTCCTGAATATTTTAACAAATCTTAGCTTTGGATTAGAGCGATTGAATTGGAAAGCAGCAAGCTATAATAGTGGGATTATTCTCTAATTGTGAATGTGCCAGTGAAATGCAATGCTCTAAAGGCTCAGATTCCCGTGCTCTCTTCTATTTCTAAATTAGAACGTAAGGGATGCACATTTTCAGTCTTTGGACAATAAACTGGAATGACGTTCAGTATCTCCTGTATAGCTAAGATAACAGGAGAGGTTTAGAACTTGGAAGAATCATGTGGTGCATATTTTTCACTGTACCAGACTGCTTCAGTGGTGAGATTGTTACATTATTGACCCGGAGCCTGATGACAGCCCTCAGATTAGTCCAGCTAAAGACTATTATCGATCTGAAGATGGAGTGCAATCCAGGCAAATGTGAGGTGATGCATTTTGGAAGATCCAATTCAAGAGCGAATTATACGGTAAATGGAAAAGCCCTGGGGAAAACTGATGCACAGAGAGATCTGGGTGTTCAGGTCCATTGTAACCTGAAGGTGGCAACGCAGGTCGATAGAGTGGTCAAGAAGGCTTATGGCATGCCTTCATTCATCAGATGGGGTACTGAGTATAAGAGTTGGCAGGTCATGTTGCAGTTGTATAGGACTTTGGTTCGGCCACATTTGGAGTACTGTGTACAATTCTGACTGCCACATTACCAAAAGGATGTGGATGCTTTGGAGACAGTGTAGAGGAGGTTCACCAGAATGTTGCCTGGTATGGAGGGTGCTAGCCATGAAGAGAGGTTAAGTAGGGTTGGATTATTTACATTAGAAAGACAAAGGTTGAGGGGGGAACTGATTGAGGTCTACAAAATCATGAGGGGTATAGATAGGGTGGATAGCAAGGAGCTTTTTCCCAGAGTGGGGGACTCAATTACTAGGGATTACGATTTCAAGGTGAGAGGGGAATAGTTTAAGGGAGATATGCATGGAAAGTTCTTTACGCAGAGGGTGGTGGGTGCCTGGAATGCATTGCCAGTGGAGGTGTGAGAGGCAGGCACGATAGTGTCATTTAAGATATATTGAGACAGATACATGAATGGGCAGGGAGCAGAGGGATACAGATCCTTAGAAAATAGGTGACAGGTTAAGATAGAGGATCTGGATCAGCACAGGCTTGGAGGGCCGAAGGGCCTGTTCCTCTGCTGTAATTTTCTTTGTTCTTTGTTCTTTGATGTGATCTTCGAATGGACCACAGCAAATGGAGACCTCTAAAGTCAGCAAGCAGAAAACATCTCTCTCTACATTCCCTCAGAAACAAAAACAGAAAAATACAGGGAAGGTAAGACATTAACCTCCAGTATAAGAGAAGACCTAGGTCTATCAGATCTAACATCGAAGAGTTGAACAACAAGCATGTTATGCACATTGGCATTTCATCATTGCTGGTGTTGAAAGGAACTTTGAGAGTCAATATAATCCTCCCATGGATTCTTATCATCAGAATTTTCTCTTCCTGTCTGCATTTTCCCATCTATACAATTTGTCTCAAACCACTTGTCTTTTGATTGTTGTAATCATGAATGAGGTGTATGCGCTTGTGGTTTTAAAGGGGTATTGTGCAAGGTATGTAATCATAGATTAGGAATCCTTACTTTTCTCTATGATTTGTTAAATGTTACAATATCATGAATCAGTTTCTGTTCATGTTGAACATAGAACATAACAGCACAGTACAGGCCCTTCGGCCCTCGATGTTGTGCCGACCTGTCATACTGATCTCAAGCCCATCTAACCTACACTATTCTATGTATGTCCATATGCTTGTCCAATGACGCCTTAAATGTACCCAAAGTTGGTGAATCTACTACCGTTGCAGGCAAAGCGTTCCATTCCCTTACTCCTCTCTGAGTAAAGAAACTACCTCTGACATCTGTCCTATATCTTTCACTCCTCAATTTAAAGCTATGCCCCCTCGTGCTCGCCCTCACCATCCTAGGAAAAGGGTCTCCCTATCCACCCTATCCAACCCTCTGATTATTTTATATGTTTCAATTAAGTCACCTCTCAACCTTCTTCTCTCTAATGAAAACAGCCTCAAGTCCCCCAGGCTTTCCTCGTAAGACCTTCCCTCCATACCAGGCAACATCTTAGTAAATCTCCTCTGCACCCTTTCCAAAGCTTCCACATCCTTCTGATAATGCGGTGACCAGAACTGTACACAATACTCCAAGTGCGGCCGCACCAGAGTTTTGTACAGCTTCACCATAACCTCTTGGTTCCGGAACTCAATCCCTCTATTAATAACAGCTAAAATACTGTATGCCTTCTTAACAGCTCTGTCAACCTGGGTGGCAACTTTCAAGGATCTGTGTACATGGACACCGAGATCTCTCTGCTCATCTACACTACCAAGAATCTTACCATTAGCCCTGTACTTTGCCTTCCGGTTACTCCTATCAAAGTGCATCACCTCACACTTGTCTGCATTAAACTCCATTTGCCACCTCTCAGCCCAGCTCTGCAGCTTATCTATGTCTCTCAGCAACCTACAGCATCCTTCGTCACTATCCACAACTCCACCGACCTTGAAGCCTGGTGCAAATTCATTTTGTCCTGAAAAACAATCTGTCAAGTTGATTAATCAATACAGTGTGGAGCTGGAGGAACACAGCAGGTCAGGCAGCAGCAGAGGATCAGGAAAGTTGATGTTTTGGGTCGAGACCCTTCATCAGGACTTGTCAACTTTCCTGCTCCTCTGATGCTGCCTGACTTGTGCCAGCATCTGCAGTTCTTGCTATCTCTCATTCAAGTTGATTACTTGGGTGGTTTAATTGTGATTTGATATGTTTTGAGATGGCTTGTGTAAGAGTGGGGTTTTGATTATCAGTGTTCTTTCTGTAGTTAACTCATCCAAGTTTAAACCTGTTCATCACTGTCCCAAACTAATGGATGTTGCAAATATCCTGGCTGTTTTCAATCCTCACCATCCCCGTCAGATGAATTGCCTCCTTATGTGATGGCAAGCTTTTGTACTGAAATACCTAAGACATTACATTTAGGATGGGATTGGCTGGTTGCAGTATTTTGTATCTTCCTAGTCACCATTTGTCATTTTTTCAAATGATTGTTAATAGCTGTATTTTAGATCTTCTACATATGTATCAGGAAGAATGTAAACTGAACTGAATAATTTCTTGGCTGTCAGAATGACCTCTTACAGACAGAAACTGATTCATCTCAGCAGGTCTCTCCATGAACTGGTCTCACAAGGAAGATTTTTTCTTGTGAGTGTTTTACAAGTGATTGAATTACAGGGTGGTACGATGGCTCAGTGGTTAGCACTGCTGCCTCAAGTGCTAGGCACTGGGGTTCAATTCCATCGAGTTCCCCTGTTTGCTCCACAGTCCAAAAATGCACAAGTCCTGTGAATTAGCCATGCTAAATTTCCCTGTAGTGTCCAACAATGTGCAGGTCGGTTGGGTTAACCCTGGCAAATACAGCGTTACAGGGATAGGGCAGGATAGTGAGTCTGGGTGGGATGGTCTTCAGAGGGTTGGCATACTTCCACATTGCTAGGGATTCTACTCATCTTGACTTACCAGCCTGGGCTATGAAACCCTTTTTAAATGTATCAAGATAAACTTTGCAGAATAATCTTTACCTCTTGTCTATTATCAAGGATCCCCATCAAAGCATAATTTCTTCTTGTCCTTCTCAACAATTTTGGATCATTGGTGCATTTTTCCAAACTACTCACAAAGTATGTAGCTCAGTTCAGAGTCTTCTTTGGAGTGGAGTTTTGCCTGACAGTTAAGGTTAAGCTGTCATAATCTGACCTCTTGCTATGGAGATACAACTGGTAGTGATTGAGCCTGAGGGTCACCATGCCTCAGATGAAGGAGAGGTGTTGAGGAGAGGAATCCTTCATGGTAACCTGAGCCAATGTAGGGAATTACACCCATCCTGTTGGTATCACTCTGCACGAACCAGCCATCCAGCCAGCTGAGCTATCAAATATTTCACCGGAAAGCATTTGAAGTGGACAGTGCAAAGCAATGTGACAATGTCCAGAACATTTTAAATCAATTTGTTGCCACTGCAGTATTGCAGCAACAAGAGAGTTTTCCTTCCTCGAAATGCTGGGAGCTGGCCTGGGAATAAGGAATATGGATACCCAATGTGGCCACAGCCACTGATTGGGTCTTCAATGATTCTTCTTTCCCCAAAGAGTACAGATGCTCCAAGGAAATGTTTCAGACTGGTATAACAAGGAGTAGCGCTGGATGAACACAGCAGCCCAAACAACATCTTAGGAGCAGAAAAGCTGATGTTTCGGGCCTAGGCCCTTCATCAGAAATGGGAGAGGGGGAGAGGATTCTGAAATAAATAGGGAGAGAAGAGGAGGAGGATCAAAGATGGATGGAGGAGAAGATAGGTGGAGAGGAGACAGACAAGTTAAAAAGGCGGGGATGGAGCCAGTAAACGTGAGCGTACGTGGGGAGGTAGGGATCATCCTCCGGCACTTCCGTCATCTGCAATCCAACCCCACCCACAAAGACATTTTTCCATCCCCATCCTTGTCTGCTTTCCGGAGGGACCAGTCGCTCCATGACTCCCTTATCCGCTCCATGCTCCCCTCCAGCCCCACCACACTCGGCACTTTCCCCTGCAACCGCAGGAAGTGCTACACTTGCCCCCACACCTCCTCCCTCACCCCTATCCCAGGCCCCAAGAAGACTTTCCACATCAAGTAGATGTTCACCTTCACCGCTGCCAATGTGGTACACTTTATCTGCCGTACCCAGTGTGGCTTCCTCTACATTGGGGAAACCAAGCGGAGGTTTGGGGACCACTTTGCAGAACACTTGCTCTCAGTTCGCAATAAACAACTGCACCTCCCAGTCTCGAACCATTTCAACTCCACCTCCCATTCCTTAGACGACATGTCCACCCTGGGCTTCCTGCAGTGCCACAATGATGCCACCCGAAGGTTGCAGGAACATCAACTCATATTCCGCTTGGGAACCCTGCAGCCCAATGGCAGCAATGTGGATTTCACAAGCTTCAAAATCTCCCCTCCCCCCACTGCATCCCAAAACCAGCCCAGTTCGTCCCCCCCTCCCTAACCTGTTCTTCCTCTCACCTATCCCTTCCTCCCACCTCAAGCAGCACCTCCATTTCCTACCTACTAGCCTCATCCCACCTCCTTGACCTGTCCATCCTCCCCAGATAGACCTATTCCCTCCCTCCTCCCCACCTATGCTCACCTCTATTGGCTCCATCCACGCCTCTTTAACCTCTCTGTCTCCTCTCCACCTATCTTCTCCTCTATCCATCTTCAATCTGCCTCCCCTTCTCTCCCTATTTATTTCAGAACCCTCTCCGCCTCCCCCATTTCTGATGAAGGGTCTAGGCCCAAAACGTCAGATTTTCTGCTCCTAAGATGCTGCGTCGCCTGCTGTGTTCATCCACCTCCACACTTTGCTATCTCGGATTCTCCAGCAGCTGCAGTCCCTATTATTTCAGACTGGTATGATGGGTATCTCCAAAGGGAGATATACCATTTCCTCACTGGCACAAAGGATCCCATTTTATAGAAGGTAAGTGCCAGTCGAGGTAACACGCATCTCCAGGGCTGCTTTCAGTCAGTTAATCAGAAGTTGGAAAGGAATATGGATATTTTCATGACTCATGGAGAAAATAGCAAAACCAGCACCAGGGAATCTATCAGTGATGCCTGCCTCTTTGTAGGTTACATGGAACAGTCCCTCTTCCGTACCTACACAGGGCCCAAACCCCACATCTTCCTCCGTTACATTGATGAATATATCGGCACTGCCTCTTGCTCCCCAGACGAGCTCGAGCAGTTTATCCACTTCACCAACACCTTCCACCCCAACCGCAAGTTCACCTGGGCCATCTCCAACACATCCCTCGCCTTCCTGGACCTCTCAGTCTCCATCTCAGGTAACCAGCTAGAAACTGATGTCGATTTCAGCCCACTGACTCCCACAGCTACCTAGAATTCACCTCCTCCCACCCACTCTCCTCGAAAAATTCCATCCCCTATTCCCAATTCCTCCACCTGCATCACGTCTGATCCCAGCTTGAGGCATTCCACTCCCGCACATCCCAGATGTCCACGTTCTTCAAGGACCGCAACGTTCCCCCTGCAGTGGTCGAGAACGCCCTTGACCATGTCTCCCGCATTTCCCGCAACACATCCCTCACACCCTTCCCCCGCCACAACCGCCCCCAGAGGATCCCCCTCGTTCTCACATACCAACCCACCAACCTCTGGATACAACGTATCATCCTCCGACACTTCCGCCATCTACAATCCGATCCCAACCACCCAAGACATTTTTCCATCCCCACCCTTGTCTGCCTTCCGGAGAGACCAATCTCTCCGCGACTCCCTTGTCCGCTCCACATTGCCCTCCACCCCCACCACACCCGGCACCTTCGCCTGCAACTGGAGGAAGTGCTACACTTGCCCCCACACCTCCTCCCTCACTCCTAACCGAGGTCTCAAGATGACCTTCCATAACAAGCAGATGTTCACCTGCACATCTGCCAATGTGGTATATTGTATCCATTGTACCCGGTGTGGCTTCCTCTACATTGGGGAAACCAAGCGGAGGCTCGAGGGCTGCTTTGCAGGACACATCTGCTCAGTTCGTGGCAAACAACTGCACCTCCCAGTCGCGAACCATTTCAACTCCCTCTCCCATTCCTCAGACGACATGTCCGTAATGGGACTTCTGCAGTGCCACAATGATGCCACCCGAAGGTTGCAGGAACAGCAACTCATATTCTGCTTGGGAACCCTGCAGCCCAATGGTATCAACGTGGACTTCACCAGCTTCAAAATCTCCCCTTCCCCTACTGCATCCCAAAACCAGCCCAGTTCTTCCCCTCCACCCACTGCATCCCAAAACCAGCCCAGCCTGTCTCTGCTTCCCTAACCTGTTCTTCCTCTCACCCATTCCTTCCTCCCACCTCAAGCCGCACCTCCATTTCCTACCTACCACCTCATCCCGCCTCCTTGACCTGTCCGTCTTCCCTGGACTGACCCATCCCCTCCCTACCTCCTCACCTATACTCTTCTCTCCACCTATCTTCTTTTCTCTCCATCTTCGGTCCGCCTCCCCCTCTCTCCCTATTTATTCCTGTTCCCTCTCTCCATCCCCCTCTCTGATGAAGGGTCTAGGCCTGAAACGTCAGCTTTTGTGTTCCTGAGATGCTGCTTGGCCTGCTGTGTTCATCCAGCTACACACTTTGTTAGCAGGAAATCTATAATTTTGTCTAGAACGGGTTTGAAACCCACGATGAGAGTTAGAAAGAGATCGGAAGGGAGATGGTGAGGGTGACACAAAGACCCTACAAAGGGATATAAACATGTTGGGCAAGTGGACAAAATACCTCCCAGAGGGAATGCAATGTGAGAAAATGTGAGATTTTGCATTTTGGCAATAAGAATAACAGAACTGAATATTGTTTCAAAGGGAAAAAAAAACTGCAGAAAGCTACAGACAACAGTGTTTTAAGGGATTGTGCATCACAAAATGCCAGCATCCAAGCTCAGTGTGTAATAGGGAAGGCAAATGGAAAGTTGGCCTTTAATT
This sequence comes from Stegostoma tigrinum, assembly GCF_030684315.1. NCBI lineage: Eukaryota > Metazoa > Chordata > Chondrichthyes > Orectolobiformes > Stegostomatidae > Stegostoma > Stegostoma tigrinum. The sequence goes on from NC_081368.1 coordinate 8,034,161, forward strand.
GGCAGGGAATGGTGTGTGATAGTAGGAAAGTGTACTAAAACTATACAAGGCACGAGTCAGACCACAACTAGAATACTGTGAACAGTTTTGGGCCCCATGTCTGAGTCAAGATGCATTGGCGTTAGAGGCAGTCCAGAAAAGGATGGAATACCCTTAGGTCTAATGGCCTTAAGGATGAAAGCTCTTATATTTTTTTAAGTACAGCTTCCTAAGAACTCTTGCGATAATTTTTTTATTTTTTCTTGTCATATGGGTCTTGCGGATTTGTTATCCCAATTTCTTTCCCATATTGAATTGTCCTTAAACTATGTTTTTCGGAACACTGGAATTCCAATTTCCAGCAACATGTCAAATATGTACAATAGATTAGATTAGATTCCCTACAGTGTGGAAACAGGCCCATTGGCCCAACAAGCCCACACTGCCACTTGAAGCATCCCACCCAGACCCGTCCCCCTATAACCCACTCACCCCTGAACACTATGGGCAATTTAGCATGGCCAATCCACCTAGCCTGCACATCTTTGGACTGTGGGAGGAAACCGGAGCACCCGGAGGAAACCCACACAGACATGGGGAGAATGTGCAAACTCCACACAGACAGTCGCCCGAGGCTGGATTCGAACACGGGTCCCCGGCGCTGTGAGGCTGCGGTGCTAACCACTTTACTCAAGGGGCTTAGCTATTGCAAGCTGGACCAGCACTGATTGCCCGTCCCTAGTTGCCCTCAAGAAGAAGGTAGCCAGTTGCCTGTTTCAAGCACTACAGTCAACGTTGATATTGCAACATTCAGTTTACATTTCTTAGTAGGGGATTCAGCTGCATCTTAAACCCCTAATTTAAAGGTCGGTCTACTGGCTCACTTTTAAAAACGGAACCACAAAGAACAAAGAGCAAATGTCTGACAAGGCTAGTCCCACCCTCCTGTTGACTATAAATTGACCAATATGACACAATCAGATGGTCTGGGCTCATCAGAATCACAAACTGATGAAGGCATTCAAGCCACTAAAAGAAAACATTGATCACTGGCTATGTCACTAAACTACACTTGTCAGGAGCAGCATTTGCAGTATGTTTGATCAGTCTCAGATCATGCCAAAGCATTTTACACCTACATCTCTGTGGAGTGGTCATGTGTAGAATCAAAATTACAATTTCTCACAGCAGTGGCTTCACAGAAATTAAATTAGAGGGAATTATTAAAGAGAGGCCAAATTAAATCATTAAACCAGGCATATTTGATACTAGTAGAGTACCTTCTTTGAATAGTGCCATGGGATCTTTAACGCCTCCCTAAAACTGGCAGACTGTTTAATCATAGAAGAGCCACAGTCCACAAAGTACAACAGGCATCCTTCGCAATGACGGATAATTGGTTAAGTATTGCTTGAGTGCAACCATTGCACAAGCGTGGGGCAAAGCAAGGCGGCAGTGCCGAAACAGGAGAGTTGAACTCACACTGTTGGCTTTATTCTCTACCACATCCTCGGCATCTAGCCGGCTGAGCTAAATTGTTTAACAATCATGCCACCAAAACTGTAGCATTGTTTCAATAGTGCATTTAGTGTCAACCTTGTCTTTATACTCATGTTCTGAAGGCTCTCTTAAATTGAGATGTTTGAAACTCAGAGCTAAGATTTGTCAACCTTTGAACTAAGCCGGACTGGGCAAAGCCTGACTTGATAAGACAGAGGGAAGGCTAGAAGCCAAATTTGACCAATGACAAAAGCATAGAGTTTTACAGTTTCTACGCCTAACTTTGCTATGATGAACTTTATATAAACACTAAACAAGTTGCATCTTTTAATTAATCGTGACTGAATTTAAAGGAAGTTCCTTGGCTGACATTAAAGAAAAGTTCAAAAGATTCTAAAATGACCAATTAGCAATGAAACTCTACAGAAAACCTACTACAGTGCAGTGCACTCACTGAGACACTGGTAATGCATTAATCAATCTAAATACGAAGAAGATTGTCAAATCCAAGCCTGTTTACAAAAACACAAGATGGACATAGCATTCAAGTGTCGGTAGATTAAAATAAAATCAGAGTTAGCAATATTCGGCCTACATTTAATCTGGATAGATACCATGCAGACATCAGCTTACAAACTGGAATAGAAAGCAATGCATAATTCCTCCCTATAGTTCTAATATTTGGCGCACAGCCATAATTAATTCTGGAAAATTAACAATTTAGGTTCAATGCTAACATTTCAAAAGACAACTTTCTAACTTTCACTGGGAAAAAACACACTCAATTAAACTTAATTCTACAAATCCAGTGTGAATGGTGCTTAAGTATTGGCCAGGTTAAAATCAGTCAAATCAAAGATATAAACCTACAAATCACAAGCAGAACAGTATCATAACAAAACTAAATTGAAGTTAAATATTTCCAATACCTGCTTAGATTGAATTTGTTGAGTTTTTCAGATACTTCCCGTAATCTGCAAAGATATAAGCTTAGTTAAGTACTACATTGGTAAAATATATTTGTCATCCTGCTCCAAAAAGTATAATTTATAATAAATTACAAACTAATAAAATATTGCATGTTTTTTAATCATAAAAATATTGTAAAGCACGTAATTTGCCTTGTACTTTTGAAGGTGGATCCAATATAATTGCATCACAAAATCATTTCAGTGTTCAGTGTATTGTTGGTTTAAAATTTATCCATTGATGAAAACAAAGTTTAACTTTGAATAAATTGGTGCTATTTAAAATAACCTCTCCCATGTTCCCATGTCCCTGATAGAGTGGCTTCTTTGGCTATTCACAGCCATTGGCAAACTGTCAGTTTGCGACTCAGCTGAGGTAAATGACTTTGAATGTATTGTAGCTGTCTGGTATTGCACTGCTACAGCAGACCTGATATAGTACTCAAGTCTCAGTGATTAATTAATTCTTATTTTTTTATTTGTTAACGCATTGAGTTGATTATAGATAAGTTGCATATAGGTACAACAGCTCAACCAGTGTCAGTAATCCTAATGTTGAAAGAAAATATCTATTAACAAGCATATGACCTGCAAAATGCTTAAAATAGTGTCGCTCAGTGCTACAGCAGTAAGGAAAGAGAAAAGCAGAATAGCTGCACATGTATCTCAGTCAGCCTTGTCATTTATTTGCACAACATGCAGAGAATACTAACAAACTGGTATTCAATCTGCCCAGCTAACACAAAACAAGCCAAATGTTTCTGACAACAAGTAATATTCAACAGGCAGCTAATGTCATGGAGAAATGGATGAATCAAACAATAACTTGTCTCTCAGGGTTTAGACAAAGGGATCCCAATCATGTGAGTTTCACTAGCTCAGTTTATAGCTCATGAATAAAATACAGACAGCTCATGCAATAATGTTGTCACCTGAATTCAATCGTTAGATTTCAAATTTAGAATTCTTCCTGAGCATTCATTATTTATTTCACAACTATTATTATCCAAAAAACTGTGATAGAATGGACTAGCCATATAAACACCATATCTACAACTGTAGATCTGAGGCGAGGAATACTGCAGCCAATAACTCATCTAGACCCTGTCCAGTTACAAGGCACTAACAGGATTTTGACAGAATATTCCCCATTTGCCAGCTCTGAGGAAGGAACACTCAACCGGAAATGTTAACTCTGATTCTTCTCCACAGATGCTGCCAGAGCTGCTGAGCTTTTCCAGCAATTACTGTTTTTGTTCCCCACTTGCCTGGTTCAGTGCAGCTCCAGCCACACTCAAGGAGCTTGACAACATCCAGGAAAAAGCATCTCACTTGATTGGCACTGCACCCACAAGCATTCCACCACTGGCTAATAAAATGTGGGGCTGGATGAACACAGCAGGCCAAGCAGCATCTCAGGAGCACAAAAGCTGACGTTTCGGGCCTAGACCCTTCATCAGAGAGGGGGATGGGGGGAGGGGACTGGAATAAATAGGGAGAGAGGGGGAGGCGGACCGAAGATGGAGAGTTGCAATGGGAGAGAGATTCCCTGAGGTTGGTCCGGAGGGAGGAGGGTAACTTCTTCAGGTTAGGCATCCCTGGAAGAGGCTTCGCAGTGAGGTTAAAATAGTATCAGAGATAATGGGAACTGCAGATGCTGGAGATTCCAAGATAATAAAATGTGGGGCTGGATGAACACAGCATCTTCGGTCCGCCTCCCCCTCTCTCCCTATTTATTCCAGTCCCCTCCCCCCATCCCCCTCTCTGATGAAGGGTCTAGGCCCGAAACGTCAGCTTTTGTGCTCCTGAGATGCTGCTTGGCCTGCTGTGTTCATCCAGCCCCACATTTTATTATCTTGGAATCTCCAGCATCTGCACTTCCACCACTGGCACTCATTTTAGCAGTGTGTAATATCTATAAGATGCACTGCAGAAACTCACCAAAGATCCTCAACCTTCCAAAAACATGACCACTTCCATTTAGAAGAACAAGGGCAGCAGATACATGAGGGCATCATCATGCTTGAGGTTCCCCTCCAAGCCACTCACCACTCAGGCTTGGAAATATATCACTGTTCCCTCAGTGTGGTTCAGTCAAAATCTTGGAATTCCCTCCCTGAGGGCATAATGGGTCAACCTATGGCACATGGACTTTAATGGCTCGAGAAGGCAGCTCACCCCCATCTTCTCAAGGGCCACCAGGGACAAGCTGATTCAGACAGCAATGCCCACATCCCGCCAGTAAATAAGAAATAACTTCCATTTTCTTTTCTTGCTTAGATTCTCAGCACATGATAAAATGATTTGATTTGATTTATTTACTGTCAAGTATATTTTGTTACAAAATACTGTGAAAAGTGTTGTACAGTGGCACCACTCTCTAGCACAATCTTAAAACACAGATCTTAAAGTAAAAGCAGAAAAATAAAGAAATGGCATCCTTGCCACTATGAGCCCTCGATGGACCTCAGGCAATGTGGAGACCACCAATGCCAATTGGTGTAACACCGACCCAAACTCAACTCCTCCACCACCGCCATGAGTCTGCTTTGGGCCCACCTCACTGATGCAGGTGCTATGAATGCTGCCTGGTCACGCACTGGGCCCAAGCTCGTTCCTGTCACCACTTTCATCGATCTGCGCTAGACACGGATACCACCGGGAACCCAAACTTGTCTCTGCTGCCAACGCCACCAATCTGTGCTGGGCTCAGTCTCCACTGCCAATGCTGTTGCCGCAGGCGAACTCTGCAGAAGTAAGTAAAATAAAAAAGAAAAGAGAGGAAAATAATAAATGAAGGGAGACAAAGAAAAGTCAGTGGAGCAGTGAGCCCCAGGCTCAGAAGCACAGTTTACATGACAATTATAGCCATGCTGACCTGACAAAGTCGGCAGATATTTACATAGTATCCCTCCAGAGTGAAAACAGGCCCTTCATCCCAACATGTCCACCATCCCTTGGCCCATCCCCTTATAATCCACCTAAGCTACACGTCCCTGAGCACCACGGGCGATTTAGCATGGACAATCCATCTAGCCTGCATACCTTTGGATTGTGGAAGGAAGCCAGCACACCCAGAGGAAACCCACACAGACACAGGGAGAATGGACAAACTCCACACAGATAGTTGCTTGATGGTGGAATTGAACCTGGCTCCCTAGTGCTGTGAGGCAGCAGTACTAACCACTAAGACACCGTGCCCAAAAGTGATAAGCATTGTCTCAGTTTAATGTTATCACTGATTTTTATTTTAAAAATCATTGATGGGACGTGAGTTCCATAATGGGGATGTCTTACTGTAGTTATATCGGGATTAGATGAGAGAAAGGTTGGAGAGGGTTTAAATGGAAAATATAAACTTCTAATAGAGCTGGAAAGTCTAGATTCATGTTTAATATTTTCCCTGATTGGAGAGTCTAGACTATGAACACAGTCTCAGGATTGCAGGCAGACCATTTAGGACTAAGATGAGGAAAGATTCCTCAGAGTGTGGCAAACCTGTGGAATTCTCTACCACAGAAGCCTGTGGAGGCCAAGTCACTGAATATATTCAAGAAGGATATTTATATTATTTTAGATTCTAAAACCATCAAGAAATCGAGGGAGAAGATGGGTTCATGGCATTGAGAGAGAGGATCAACTATGAAGGCATTGAATGGCAGAGTAGGTTCAAAGGATTGAATAATCAACTCTTACTCCTAGTTTCTATGTGGGGATCAATGGCTGGCTCAGTCTTTGTTGTCCATCTGTAATTACCCCGGAGAAGCCAAGCTGCCATTTTGAACTGTTGCAAAGCTAGGAGTTTAGGGACAACTAAAGTGATAATACAAAGCGAGTTTTAAGACATTGACCAAGCAACTGTGATACATTTCCAAGTCAGGATGGTGAGTGCCTCAGAGGGGAATTTGCAGGTGGTGGCATTCCCATGTACCTGCTGCCTGTGTCCCTGACACAGAGTCTATGAGAAAAACCCAGAAGCTGGGCTTCACCCATTCAAGATCTTAAACTGTTTTCCCACAAATCACACATGACATTGTTATTGTGGGTGTTGTGTTTACCTTTTCAGAACCTGGTGCCTTTACTAAACGCTACCCATTGACCAACACCTTTTCAAAATGGTGCAGGGGTTGTGTTTTCAGGAGTCTGTGGAAGATGGACACAAAGGTAGAGCAGCCTAAAAAACACCAATTCCAGAAGACAGAGATAATGGGAACTGCAGATGCTGGAGACTCCAAGACAACAAAATGTGAGGCTGGATGAACACAGCAGGCCAAGCAGCATCTATCCAGCCTCACATTTTATTATCTTGGAATCTCCAGCATCTGCAGTCCCCATTATCTCTGAGGCTAATGGTGACTATCTGCCATAAACACCCATAGGTTTTCTAATGTCCTTCATGGAAGGATACCTGCCATCCTTATCTGGTCTGGTCTGATTGACATGTGACTCCAGACCCACAGCAATGTGGTTCACATTTATGCTGCACTATCCTTCCATGCTAGTCCTCACTGCCAAAGTTGGAAATGATACCTTGAAATCAACATGTCTTCTGGAATTGGATGAACACAGCAGGCCAAGCAGCATCTCAGGAGCACAAAAGCTGACGTTTCGGGCCTAGACCCTTCATCAGAGAGGGGGATGGGGGGAGGGAACTGGAATAAATAGGGAGAGAGGGGGAGGCGGACCGAAGATGGAGAGTAAAGAAGATAGGTGGAGAGAGTATAGGTGGGGAGGTAGGGAGGGGATAGGTCAGTCCAGGGAAGACGGACAGGTCAAGGAGGTGGGATGAGGTTAGTAGGTAGCGGGGGGTGCGGCTTGGGGTGGGAGGAAGGGATGGGTGAGAGGAAGAACCGGTTAGGGAGGCAGAGACAGGTTGGACTGGTTTTGGGATGCAGTGGGTGGAGGGGGGAAGAGCTGGGCTGGTTGTGTGGTGCAGTGGGGGGAGGGGACGAACTGGGCTGGTTGAGGGATGCAGTAAGGGAAGGGGAGATTTTGAAACTGGTGAAGTCCACATTGATACCATATGGCTGCAGGGTTCCCAGGCGGAATATGAGTTGCTGTTCCTGCAACCTTCGGGTGGCATCATTGTGGCAGTGCAGGAGGCCCATGATGGACATGTCATCAAGAGAATGGGAGGGGGAGTGGAAATGGTTAGCGACTGGGAGGTGCAGTTGTTTTTTGCGAACTGAGCGGAGGTGTTCTGCAAAGCGGTCCCCAAGCCTCCGCTTGGTTTCCCCAATGTAGAGGAAGCCGCACCGGGTACAGTGGATGCAGTATACCACATTGGTAGATGTGCAGGTGAACCTCTGCTTGATGTGGAATGTCATCTTGGGGCCTGGGATGGGGGTGAGGGAGGAGGTGTGGGGACAAGTGTAGCATTTCCTGCGGTTGCAGGGGAAGGTGCCGGGTGTGGTGGGGTTGGAGGGCAGTGTGGAGCGAACAAGGGAGTCGCGGAGAGAGTGGTCTCTCCGGAAAGCAGACAGGGGAGGGGATGGAAAAATGTCTTGGGTGGTGGGGTCGGATTGTGAATAGCCTATTGTTTTATTCCATGTTTTATTGAATTTAAATTCACCATCTGCCATTTGCATTCACGACCTCAGAGCGTTAGATTGGCAGGTAGGGTTGTCGGCCCCAGTAACATTATCATTACATCACCACCTTCTCATATTCAGGTCGATTAGAGTTGTTGAAATACTCTCTTAGGTCTTGTTGAAGTGGGAGGGTGGGATATTGAAAGGAGCGCAATAGTTTCAGTAGCTGTCAGTTTCAGAATCACTGAAAGTTTGCAGGTATAGAGTGAGGACCTAGTCATGGCTGCTCATGGGCCTCACTGTCACAAGAGAGTTAATGGGATAGAAAGTGACGAGCTGGGGTTGACATTTGATATTGTGTGTAGCTTTGGTCTACCTATCTAAGAAAGGATATACTTGCTATGGAGGGAGTGCAGTGAAGGTTGTACGAAATTTATGCTGGGGATGACAGGACTGTCCTGCGTGGAGAGATTTGTACAACTGAACCTGTGTTCACTCAAGTTTCAAAGGACGAGAGGGGATTTGTTTGAGATGTATAAATTTTTACAATGCTGGGCAGACTAGATGCGAGGAGAAAGTTTTATTCAGGTTGGTACTTTACATGTGGCACTCACTGTACAGGCACTGAACACCATCCTTGGGATAACAGAGATACAAAAGTGAGGTGGGGCTGTAGTGTCGAGACTGTCCAGGATAATCACCCACTTAAAGGAAATTAATGAATAATTCCATTGAACACATGGAGGAGCAGCTCCCTGAATGACAATATACAATTCCCCAGACTATCTGTGATACAATTTAGGGACTGACTGTTGCCCAGTCCACAGGCTGTAATGAGGCATATCCTCTGAACATGTTTCATCTGATTGGATGACAGACCATGGTCAACCCTTTGGCATCTGTAATAAAAATCGAAAGAACTGCGGATGCAGTAAATCAGGAACTAATAACAGAAGTTGCTGGAAATGTTCTGCAGGTCTGGCAGCATCTGTGAAAAAAAATCACAATTAACATTTCGGGTATGGTGACCCTTCCTCAGAACTGATGGTAGCTGGGAACATGTCAGTTTACATGCAGAGAATAGAGAGGGGGATGGGGTAGTGAATAAATGTTAGGATAGCACCCAAAGAGAGAGAAGAACAGTTGGATAGACAAAGGAGTTGATAATGATCTGGCCGGGAGGGTAAATTATTTTTAATGGGGACTGTTAGGGACTAATAGTAGATAGTGTGTAATTGCAAGCTATGTGATAACAAAGCCTGGTGTGTGGGGTAGGGGTCTAGGATATGGGAGAGTTTAGGCCCTAAAATTATTAAATTCAATATTGAATCCGGAGGCCTGCAGAGTCCTCAGGCTATTGTTAGTCACTAACAGTCCTTATTAACAACTATTCACCCTCCCAGCCAGATGGCTATCAACTCCTTTGTCTATCCAACTGCTCTTCTCTCTCTTCAGGCTCTGTCCTATCATTTAGCCCTGACCCCAGCCTCCTCCTTATTTCTGCACATAAGCCAACTTTCTCCCTGCTACCATCAGTTCTGAGGAAGGGTTGCCAGACCTGAAATGTTAACTCTGACTTTCTCTTCACATATGCTACCAGACCTGCTGAGCTTTTCCAGCAACTTCTGTTTTTGCCCCTGCAATATGTGCAGGCTAGGCTTGGAAGATGCACAAAAGATACAGCGAGATTCTTCCTGATATTGAGATAGGCATCGCCAAACTACTTGTATGATTTTACCACCGATCTCATTACAGCCCTCTTCAGGATTATTATAGGATAATAATTATAGGATTTTGATCTTAGGTCTTTCTTCATAACAGATATAAAAAAAACCTTTCAGTGAAACCAATTCATAGAATCCCTACAGTATGGAAACAGGCCTTTCAGCCCAACAAGTCCACACCGACCCTCAGAGCATGCCACCCAGAGCCATCCCCCTAATCTACACATCACTGAACACTGGGCAATTTTCAAATGGCCAATCCACCTAGACTGCACATCTTTGGACCGTGGGAGGAAACCCACACAGACATGGGGAGAATGTGCAAACTCCTCACAGGTAGTTACGCGAGGCTGGAAACGAATGCGGGTCCCTGGAGCTGCGAGGCAGCAGTGCTAACCACTGAGCCACTTGCTCCTGGGATAATCACACTCATATTAACATTGGAACATTTGAGGCACAGAAAGAGCCCACTCAGCTCTCGCAGTGTCGGTGCTGACTGGAAAATATCTAGTAGGATCAATCGCACGTTTCAGCTCCTTGTGCACAATCCTTCAGTCATGATACCTTCAATTCCAGTCACTAGGTGATCTTGATGCCAGAGTGTTAAAAGATGAAGCTGCAGAGATGCAATGCTTCTTATTTCCCAGATTCTATTGATTCTGAAACGGTTACTCCTCAGTTGCAAATGTGACGTCACAATATTAGAAAGAATGGGGAGGGAAAATGGCAAGCTGCAGACTAGTTAGCCTGACAGCAGTAGCTGCAAAATGCTGGAAATAAATTGCAAATAGATTTTACAACTGAACAGCATAGAAACAATCGTAGCGTTGATCAGAAAAGGAAAGGGAAGAAAAGGCTAAAGATATATCAGAAATACACATTGGATACCCTTTATCTAAAAACCTCAGGACCAACTAGTTTTTGGTTCAAGATCATTTTCAGTTTTTGGATACATTTGTCCCCACTCGCACTAGTCTTTTCTGGTAAAATGAAGTTTCTTTCCAAAGGTCCTAAACTCAGTGTGTATACAGATCCAATCAGGTTGCTATCAAAACAATTTTTAGGTCTTTTCGGTCCTTGGACCTGTTGATAAAGAATACTTCAACTGTGTTCATCCATCCTCTCTTCATAGTGTAACAGCTCCATCCCCTCCTGGTGTATCTCCTCTGCATCTCCTTCAGTCCAATCATATCCTTCTTATAGTGTGGTGAGCAGAACTACACACGGGACTCCAGCCACGGCCTGACCAGAGTTCTGTACAGCTTCAACATAGCCATCTTCTTTTATAATCTATGCAATGGCTGACCCCAAGCTTTAGTATGACCCTGAGTATGTAGCCCTGGACTTTGAAATGTGCCAGTATGTTATGCTTGATTGAAATGAACTCCTTACTCTGGAAGCCTAACAGGTTTTGGACAGACTGGGAAAAGACCATCATCTAAGGTCTTTATCCTGAGGTTAAATGGGATCCTTTCAGCTCTTGGAACCTCCCAGTGCCTCAAATGTGTGTAACTTCAATCTTGTACAAGTTAGAAATGCCTTTGGTTTGCTTGTTGGACAGAGTCAAACTCCATTGTTTGTTTGTTTCTCCATACATTATTGTACAGAACCAAGCTGCTGACAGGTATAAAAACCAAAAGAACTGCGGATGCTGTAAATCAAGAACAAAAACAAAGTTGCTGGAACAGCTCAGCAGATCTGGCAGCATCCCTGAAAGAGAATGCAGAGTTCAGGTCTGGTGACCCGAAACGTTCAGAGGAAGGGTCACTGGGCCTGAAATGTTAATTCTGTGTTCTCCTTCACAGATGCTGCCAGACCTGCTGAGCTTTTCCTGCAACTTTGTTTTTGCTGTTTACAGGTATATTAAGATATTCTTAATTATAATGTATATTTTTTGAAACAAAATAAAGTATGCCATGACTGAAAATAAAATTGGCAAGTTTTGGTGTACAAAAAGTGCCGTTGGTCACCCTGAAATTTAGCAAGCACAGTAAAGGGAATGGTGTGTTGATGCTTGTTGCAAGGGTGTTTTAGTGAAAGTGTAAAAATGTCTGACTTTGAGTAAACCATGATTAGACTGCAGCTGGAGCATAATTTGAATCTTGAATCTCCTTCACTAAGAGGAACTTACCTTGGAGAAGTGCAACAAAGGCTCACCAGATTTTTCATGAGATAGTGAGATTATCATATAACAAGATTGGGCTAGCTTTCTCTGGAGTATGGAAGGAGTGGAAATGTACACAACACTTTCAGAGGCTCGGCAGAAAGATGTTTCCCTGGGTCAAAAAGAAGGGAAACTGTCTCAAAATTAGGGACAGGTCATTTAGGACCGAGGTGTGAAAAGAAAATCTTCATTTACAGGATAGTGAATCATACAAATTCTTGACCATAAACAGCTTCAGGCATTCAGACAGAGATTGATAGATTTCTAAATATTAACAAGTGGAGGATGCCGCATTCAAATGGTGATGAAGTAGACGGTCAGCCATGATCTAAATGAATAGCAGAACAGGCTTAGAGGGCTGAATGGCCATTCCTGCTCCTGTTTCCTATGTAAAAGTAGTGATTGCCTTATAATGTTAATCCTTGGGTTGTGCAGTGCCTTAATACAGTTGAGCAAGTAATATACAAATTATTTTGCTTATTCTACAGGGAAATGACACACATAATCTCCTGAGGGGCTACATGGAGAAATATTAGCACGCTGCCACATCCATCTTTCCATTTTTGCTTACTCTCATGTAGTGCAAGAGCCTATTAACTTAAAGAAAAGCAACACATTAATAGATTTCCCAGCTTGGCTGTAGTTATTTATCTGGGGAGGAATTGTCAAGTATGGTCATGTTCATGAAATCCAATAGCATTGCAGTCGCAACAAAAATATTGCACAACAGAAACGTTAAAGCAGTTCAATAATTTTCATTTTTAAAATTGTGAAAAAATTGATTTGTGAAAAGGACTGTGTGCTGTTCAGCTTCGCTCCTTTCCTGCGCACACCACGAGGTCTATGTTCAGCTTGATCCTGGGATCATCACACTCGTATTAATACTGTAAAGTTTGTGGCACAGAAAGAGCCCACTTGGCTCTCGCAGTGTCGGTGCTGACTGGAAAAGATCTAACTGGGTCAGTCACAACTTTCAGCTCTTGTTGTGTAGCCTTTGGGTTAGGACACCTAAAATCTAGCTGAGCTGACACCTTGTAAGATCTGAATTAATCATAAACATTAAAATGAAGCAATTGAAGAAAAATACAGATGAACAAAAGTTGAAGACCTAATTTTGGGGCAAATCATAGGACACATACAGAGCTGAAAGAGGCCATTTGGCCCATCAAGTTTGCAAGAATCCTCTAAACATTATCGCACCCAATCCCACCCCAACCACATAACCCTGCATTTACCAAATAACCTGTATAAAACCAGATAATTTAACATGGCCAATCCACCTAACCTGCATGTCTCTCCATTATGAGAGGAAACCTACACAGGTACAAAGAGAATATGCAAATTCCATGCAGACAGTCACCAAACCCTGGTATCAAACCCATGTCCCAAACCACTGCGCCACCGAGCCATTCCTGAAATTAGAGCATAGTGGAAAAATCCAAAAATTAAGATTATGTTCTTGGGAATTAGGTTCAATATCCCAACACTACAGCTGGTGAAGTTTCAATTCAATGCATAAAATCTGAAATTGAAAACTAGCTTTGGGTACTGATTACAGTGAAACCATCATTGCTTGTTGCATAGAGTGATCTGGTTCACCAATGAATCTTATTATAGGGAAGGAAATCTTGCATTTGCTCCATCTTAGGGGCAGAGTGGCGCCTCAGTGGTTAGCACTGCTGCCTCAGAGCACCAGAGACCAGAGTTCAGTTCCAGCCTTAGGTGACTATGTGCGCAGAGTTTGCGCATTGTTCCTGTATCTGCGTGGGTTTCGTACGGGTGCTCTGGTTTCCTCCCCACAGTCCAAGAACGCGCAAGTTAGTTGGATTGGCTATGCTAAATTCCCCTGTATTGCCAGGGATGTAGAGGCTAGGTTTGTTAGCCATGGGAAGTATAGGGTAGGGTGATGGGTCTGGGTGAGATGCTCTGCAGAAGGTCAGTGTGAATTTGTTGGGCCAAATGGCCTGTTTTCATACTGTAGGGATTCGATTCTATTCTATCCTCAATTTGATGTGATTCAGACCCAAGGCAATGTGGTTGACTCTAAGCTGTCCACTGAAATTGCCAAACAAGCCATTCATTTCAAGGCTCTTGAGACACAGGCCCTGTCTTTACATCAAAGGGCACATCACATGCGGGAATAACTAATTTTTACAAAGTAAACTATCTCAAATAAGTTTTACTCTGGTCGTTAAACGTATATGAGCTTAGAGCTTACAGTTGATAATGCAATGGGGAAATTACACGTTCATTGTTCTTATCCTAATTTATTGCTGGTGTAAAGTATGTAGAAAAGTAATGAATAAATGCCAAATAAACACTTATCTGATAAGATATGGATTGAGACATTTCATAAGTCACTTGTGGCCAATAAGAAACTTTTAGTATAGTGCTCCATTCTCAATGTTACGATGTAATTTTCTTTAATTCATTATAAGCAATGAAACTGGAAGAAGATGCATTCATAAACTGAGTTAAAATGGGAGCACCTGGGAAATTGATCCAGCTGTATACAGGAAATTGATAAAACTGTAATGAATGTCCCCTGATGCTGTAATTCAGTCTCCTAGTTTAAGATTCCCCCACAAGTGGAAATGTGTTCTCAATATCTACCCTGTCAAGCTCCCTTAGAATTTTACACATTTCAGCAAGATCACCCCTCATTCTTCTAAATTGTAATGAATAAATTGCCAAATTGTTGAACTATTCAATGGTGTAAAGACTCTGTTAATATTGCTTGATCTCGAGGGTAGGAAGTGATACTTTGTGCTTCATAAACACTGGGTAGATTTGATGGACTGAATGACTTATATCTGTTTTATGAATCCCATTTAACCCCTGTATCTTGGCCATCAACAAGTATAAGGTACAGCTCTGAGAAAACTGCCCCTAGCAGGATATTTTATCTGGTGGAGAATACTCACGCAATCCCATGCAATATAAGAAACTAATGTGGATAGCATGATATTGAAGAATCCAACTGATGTTTATTATAGCTGGTTATTATATGCATTTATAAGCACAGCAGTGTCAGGGCTAATATCAGGGTCTACAGTTGCAATGAATGCACTCTCTCTCAGTATGTCATGGCTCAAGTGATCTCCAGTAGGATTCTGGCATCTTTATACCATCAGGTTACATGGTATGATAGAGCATTAGGACCATGAATTTGTTCCTTTAAGGTGCAGTAAAGTTTCCACTGTCCAATTCGCTCATACAGCTTCTCTCTCATTAGAGAAAGACAACTGTTGGTGAGTTTAACCTGAGGGCCACTCTGCCCTAGGTGAGGGTCAAAGTTGAAAAGATAGGACTTTCACAGTATCCTCAGTAGCTGTGAGAGTTAGTTAGCTCAGTTGGTTGAATGACTATTTTGTGATGCAGAGTGACACCAACAATAGGGGTTAAAGGCTCAGAGATGGTAGGAGATGCTGATGCTGGAGTCTGAGGTAACAAAGTGTGGAGCTGAATGAACACAGCAGGCCAGGCAGCATCAGAGGAGCAGGAAAGCTGATGTTTGGGTCGGAACCCTTCTTCAGAAATGGGGCTCTGAAATATGTAGAGGGGAGACAATGATTGAAGGTGGGTAGAGGAGCAGATAGGTGGAGAGAAGATGGACAAGTCAAGGAGGCGGGGATGAAGCCAGTAAAGGTGAAGGGAATTGGGCTGGGGGGGTGGTTAGTGAGGAGGGAGGGGTAGGTAGGTAGGAGGGAAGACGGACAGGTCAAGGAGATGGGGATGAGAGGAGCTGGTCTTGGAATGAGGTCAGGGATGGGGAGATTTTGAAGCTTGTAAAACCCACATTGAGATCATTAGACTGCAGGTTTCCCAGGCGGAATATGAGGTGCTGCTGCTCCAGTTTCCGGGCGGTGTTGTTGTGGCACTGGAGGAGGCCCAGGATGGACATGTCGTCCAAGGAGTGGGAGGGGAAGTTGAAGTGGTTCACAACTGGGAGACGTTGTTTGTTGCGAACCGAGCGTAGGTGCTCTACAAAGCGATCTCCAAGCCTCCGCTTGGTTTCCCCAATGTTCCCCAACATTGGGAACAGTGGATACAATATACCACATCAGCGGATGTGCAGGTGAACATGTGGAAGGTTTTTCTGGGGCCTGGGATGGGTGTGAGCGGGAGGTGTAGGGGCAGGTGCAGCACTTTCTTTGGTTGCAGAGGGAAGTGCCAGGGGTGGTGGGGCTAGTGGGGAGTGTGGAGTGGACCAGGGACTCGCCGAGAAACTGGTCCCCCCAGAAGGCAGATAAGCGTGGGGAGCAAAATTTATCCTTGGTAGTGGGGTTAGATTGTAGGTGGCCGAAGTGGCGAGACTGATGTATTGATAGGGTGACACATGAGGACAAGTGAAATTCTGTCATTGTTATTTCCCTCACACCTACTAGCCACTCTCGTCCCGGCCTCCTTGACCTGTCCGTCTGCACTCCCATCTACCCACCCCTCCCTCCTCACTGGCAAGCCCCATCCCAAATCCCTACCAACACTCACCTTTACTGGCTTCATCCCCGCCTCCTTGACCTGTCCATCCTCTCTCCACCTATCTGCTCCTGTACCCACCTTCTATCATCTCCCCCTCTTTCTATTTATTTCAGAACTCCCTTCCACCCCCATTTCTGAAGGCGGGTCCCTCCCCAAAACATCAGCTTTCCTGCTCCTCTGATGCTGCCTGGCCAGCGGTGTTCATCCAGTTCTACACCTTGGATTAAAGGCTGATAGATTGGCCGTGGGACGCAACACAACATTGTGCTTTGTCCAAAAAAAATCAACTATTCTCGGTTGTTCGTGTGCATGCGACCCAACCCTGGGCTTGGTGGCCGGTTTCAAGTTCCACCTGCTCCAGAGGTGCGCAATAACATCTCTCAACAAGATGATTAGAAAAACAGGTTAAATAATAAAAAAACGTAAAACAGAGGCTATAAAAGCTAAAAATTCAAACTTTAATGTAACGGTCTATAGGTCTGGCAACTTGCCTGGGGACTGCATAAATGTCTGTTCCTCTTGTTTGAGAGCTTGGTTGCTTTTTTACTAGTTGCTGTCACTCAACATCTGCACACAATCATCGTCACTGATGCATACCTCCTCATTCTCTTCATATGTAATTGCTGTGCCATATATTAGTTTGAGCTGGTGTCTGTTCCTTGAAAATGTAGCCTCATGGTCACTGATAACTTTGTATGATCTGAGCTGGCTGTATGTTCTAGAAGCCCCTTACTGTATCCAATATTTTCATTTCTAAGTTACACTGTTTGCCCAGTGTGCAGTTATAATGGTTCTCAATTTGTTCACTTGCTGTGCGTCTCATTCAATCTCCGATATCTTTGAAAAAGACTGTCCTGTGTCACAGAATGGTTAGACAATTGGCTGTTAGGCAAAGTCGTTCTCACCTGCCTTCCGTGCATAACTTGACCCAGGAATAGTAATACCTTCTCAGCTGGTGTTGTACATCTGCACAGCAATGCAATGCAAACATCTGACTCGGCTTCTCAACATTTAATGGTCATTGATTCAATAACCTGCTTCAGAGATAGTAGGAACTGCAGATGCTGGAGAATCTGAGATAGCAAGGTGTAGAGCTGGATGAACACAGCAGTCCAAACAGCATCAGAGGAGCAGGAAAGCTAACGTTTTGGGTCTGGACCGTTCTTCAGGACAAGAAGGGTCCTGGCCCGAAACGTCAGCTTTCCTGCTCCTCTGATGCTGCTTGGCCTGCTGTGTTCATCCAGCTCTACACCTTGTTATCCCATATGATCTGCTATTTGTTTGGACATGGATAGTTGGATGATAATAAATGTGTCACTCCCCACTGAGTAAACATGCCTCTAAATGGTTTGTCAGTGAACTGCACTTTGTTGTCAGACACTGTCCATTCCAGGATGTCAAATAAACTGAAAATAGTGAATCATAGAATCCCTACACTGTGGAAACAGGCCCTTTAGCCCACCAAGTCCACAGCAACCCTCAGAGCATCCCCTACTCTACACACCCCTGAACGTGATGGGCAATTTAGCATGGCCAATCCACCTAGCCTGCATTTCTTTAGACTGTGAGAGAAAACCAGAGTAAACCCACACAGAGAAAATGGGAACTGCAGATGCTGGAGAATCCAAGATAATAAAGTGTGAAGTTGGATGAGCACAGCAGGCCAAGCAGCATCTCAGGGGTCTAGGCCCGCAACGTCAGCTTTTGTGCTCCTGAGATGCTGCTTGGCCTGCTGTGTTCATCCAGCTCCACACTTTGTTATCTTAAACCCACACAGACACAGGGAGAATGCGCAAACTCCACACAGACAGTTGCCTGAGGGTGGAATTGAACCCGGGTCCCTGGTACTGCAAGGCGGCAGAGCTAATCACTGAGCCATCACGTTGCCCCACTGTGCTCATCATGTCAGCAACAGTCACACTCATTGTGTTGCTAAATTATCGAACAATGGGAAATTTGGAGAGGTAATCTGAGATGAGTTTATAATCTCTCAATGTCTGCCGAAGAAATTTGTCACTATTTCCATCTAAAGAATGGACGGAACCTCATGTTGGTGCCAGAGTTGGTGCATTTAACAGATCTCACATGTATTCACAAGAATTGAATGTCCTAATTCATCAATGATGTGGAGGTGCTGGTGTTGGTCTGGGATAGGCAAGGACAGAAGCCACACAACACCAGGTTATAATGCAACAGGCTTACTTGACATCACAAGCTTTCATAGCACTGCTCCTTTGTAGGTGAAGTGACTATAACCTGGTGTCATGACATTGTGATACAACAAATTATCTCCAAATGCTGCAATCTCCTCAGGTAGATCTTTTATAAAGGCAGGCCATCCCTTGAATGTGATCTTTGGAAACTTGTTTATTGGTTAATCTTTGGCAGTTATTGCTTGTAATTGTACGCAATGGCTCTAACCAAAGTGTAACAGATCAACATTGGGAAGGCTGTCTACTGCAGAATTTAGGGCATCAATGCACAGGTCAAGAGGAGTAGCTTGGTCTTTGCTCGAGTTAGGTAATCTGTTCCATCTGTCAGATGTAATGACCTTGGCACAAAAGCCAAAACTGCGGGAGAAGTTCAGCAGGTCTGGCAGCATCTGTGGAGGGAAATCAGAGTTAATGTTTTGGGCCCAGTGAACTTTCTCAGAATTGATGACAGCTAGAAAAATGGTACTTTATACATAGAAGATGGGGTTGGGGGTGTGGGAAAAGGACTATCTGTTTCTCATTTCCAGCATCCAGAGATTTCTGGGAATCATCTTGGCATCTGGTTTGGATCTCACCAAATCATAACCTTGCAAATCTTCAACTGATTCAATTGCATAATGTGTGTGGCTTGTTTCAGCAGAGTGTGCGAATTTCGAATCTCATGAATTATGACTAAACTGCAATCTGTACACTTATTGTCCTTTCATTGTTGAACTATGTGTATCTACCTGGCAGAAGATTCCAAGGCGTCAAGATAAGCTTTCCTACTATCACTGCAATGTGATTCTGCCAAATCATGAACTTTGTGATCTATTATACTCTGAGAGAAACCCTCTTGTAGGTTATAATGTGGAACTCCACTGACTGAGATATGTGGCATGGGAAAATTCCTTAGCATGAACTTTTAATGTGTGGTTTGATGTTTAATCTGCTTTGTCAGCTTATTTGACGTTAATGATTTTAAAAGCATCTGATTGCCTAATACCATTGGGATAGTGTGTGAAGTTAAAAGTATGGAAAGCTTAATTATTTTCTGAAGTTTGCTTTTCACTGAATAGCATCACAGAATCCCCACAGTGAGGAAAGAAACCATTCAGCCCTCAACTCACTTCCAATCCTCCAAAGACCATCCAACCTCGATCCCAGTCCCCTATGCTAGTTCCAGAGTACAGATTTACAGTGGCTAACCCATCTAGACTGCACATCCCAATACACAACAGACAAATTAGCATGGCCAATTCTAACCTGCATTTATTATCTGTTTCCATGAATGAATATTCTTGAAACTTCCTATGAAGCCTGCATTGTAGTGTTGTAATGTCTTATTAGTCACCACATTTTTTAAAGTTCATTCACAGAGTGATGGCATTACTAGCTGGTCTGGCATTCATTGCCCATCTCTAATTGCCAAATGGACAGCTGAGAGCCTTGGGGTGACCCACAAGGAGTGGATCTAAAAGTCAAATGTCCAGATTGGGTAAGGATTTCATTCCCCAAAAAGGTATGAGTGAACAAACGTTATTTTGTTTCTTCCCACACAATTGTTTCATTTTCATCATTAGACTGTTCATTCCAAACTTTTAATGAATTCAAATCATACAATCTGCTATGGTCAGGTTCAAATTCAAGTCCCCAGGCCCTGAGTCTCTTAAGTAGTAGTGTATTGGTAATCCCACTAGGTCATCTCTTCCCCATAAACATACTTTGTGCTCTAAACTGTATTTTTATTTGTGGAAACTTCATGCTTATGTAATTAGAACCATTTAACTGCAATTTCTAGATTTTGGATTTTTTTTAGAATTTAGATCAGAAACATGCTCTTGTGCATATTTTGTTCATGAGAAAGAGTCCAAGCAATAACTTATGTGCTTAAACAGCCTTTGGTTTTGATTATATTGTTACTGAAGCCCTTTTGTATCGTAAAGAAAGTGCTGACTGAGTAAGACCCTATATCTTGGAGGTACTTAGATTATAGTCAAAGTAGATCAGTTCTGCTTTCTGATTGGTCAATTCTGTATCTACAAATCATTTTGGATATCTTGACTCACAAAATGATGAAAGCTATTTTTTCATTAATGGGATGAGGGTGTTGCTGACTAGGCAGCATTTATTGCCCATCCCTAATTGCCCAGAGGGCAGTTCAGAGTCAATCATATTACTATGAGCCTGGAGACACATGTAGGCCAGACCAGGTAAGGATGAAAGTTTCCTTCACTAAAAGATATTAGTGCACCAGATTTTTTTCTGACAATGGATTCATAGCCACCAATAGATTTTTAATTTCAGGTTTCTTTTTATATTAGATCCTTTGATGCCCCATTGTCCAGTCAGTCTTCAATTAGTTTTCTACAGCATAGGAAGTTGACAGGTGACCTTTTAGATGTTTTTAAAATCATGAGAGGTATAGATAGGGTTAGTTGTAGGAGCCTTTTCCCTAGGATGGGGTTTTTCATGACAGGGGGTACATTTTTAAGTCAAGAGGAGAGAGGTTTAAAAAGACATGAAGTGTCTTTCTTTTTACACAGAGGGTGGTTCCCATCCTGAATTAACTTCCTGAGGAAGTGGTAGATGTGGGCACAGTTACAAAGTGTAAAAGACATTTAGATAAATTCATGAGAAGGAAAGGTTTGGAGGGATATGGGCTAGGAGCAGGCAGTTGGGACTGGTTTAGTTTGGGATTATATATGGTAAGGACTTGTTGTATTTAAAGGTTTGTTTCTGTGCTGTATGACTCTATGATTGTATATACGCACTGAAATCTCGGACCTTATACATGATCACTGTGGATAGCCATTATGTGGCTTTTGCACCAAACAAAATATGTTGCCTGATCCTGCAATGCTTTTGTTCTCCATTGTAATATAATAAACAATGCATAGATAAGTTGGTATTGAAGAATCCAACAGAGATTCATTACAGATGAGCCTTATAAACAATAATTAATTAACATTATTAACAATTAATTAACAATAAAAGACGTGTTTGTGTTAATATTAAGCCATTCAGTTACAAAGGGCCCCACATTTCGTCAGTATGTTATGCTTATGGTGACCCCTAGTAAGATGGCCTCTGAGCTCCATATACCATTGAGTCATCAGCCATGATTAAGTGATGGTATCATGGGCATGGCTCTTAAAGTTGCACAGCCTTACTGACCATAAGGCTTAACACAACAAAATCTAGCACCCTCTTACTTTTAGAAAGATTATGCTCGTTGACAAGACGGATGTATTATTGAAAGTGTTCAATCTTATGAACATCATTAAGGACTCCTTTGTCTTATATGATGAAAGTGGATGTAAGGAATGTCAGATAAATCATGATCCTACATGGAAGCAAGCTTGAGAGCCTAAATGGCTTACCCCTGTTCCTATTTCTTATGGTCTTGGGCCATACACAGAATGTAGTCACTTTACTCAGAGAACAATCATATCTCTGGAGCTTAGAGGAATTGCAATTTTTTCATTGTCTATCTTTTATTCTCTTTCGGATTTCTAATTAGTGCTAATTTAAGAGTAGATTTGTGTTTTAGACCTATAACTGCATGGCACTGGTATAAAATGGCCCCAGTTCATTTTGGAACCCTTACAATCAGAAGAATAGGAGACTTTCATCCCATCAGTCAGGCTGTCTCAGTTTCACTGCACATCCACTTCCAAGCACAATGCAATCACTTAAACAGAAGAAAGACTGTCATTTATTTGTAGCATGTTTCATAGTCTCAGAGACCCAAAGCGCTGCACAGCGAAAGAAACACTTCTTGAAGTTTAGTCATTGTTGAGATGTAACAGGCTCCAACATTACAGTAACTCCATTTTGGAAGTACAATGATAAAGCATTCAGTTGGCTCAGTTTGACAAGAACTCATGCTAATACTCAACCTGAAAGAGTTCAGTATGTGCCGAGTGAAATTGGCATCTGTAGTTTCTACAGCAAGGTAGCAGGAAGCAATTATATGCTTCAGGGATTAAGCATACAATTTTGATAACAATGCACAAAGACCAAATGACCTTAATGCTGAGGTAGCAGAGAAATTAATATAACATATCGGTCCATTCTTTTTCTCTGAAGTGCTGATTCAGACCCCTGAAGTACAACTTCAATAAGACATCTCCTTTGTAGGCTTTTATCTTGCTGCCCACTTCAGTTGTTGCACCATCTGTTTCTCCCGAGCCTCTTTTCTTAAAGATGCATTGTCTGCAGATCTATCCATCTCTGTGTGCTCTATTGATATTATTCTCAAGTGCGTTTCTATGATAATTGATTTTTTACACTTCAGAAACCATCACTGTTAATCTTTTGTTTTAACGCCAAAGTCATGAATTTGTTGTTGAACAAGAATGCTTACCAGACCATTCATGAATCACAAATATGAATAACGTTTGGAAGGAAAACATATCAATCATCTTCATTGATTGCAAAGTAGTGCAAGCATTTTGATTACACACTTTAGAAACTGTGAAACCAAGGATATCTGATCATCTGCAGAGAGATTGCTGCAACTATGACAATATGTGATAATCATCTCCTCCCCAATCTAATCATTGTGGAGGAAATATGGATGCAATGAAATGATGGTAATGAAGCTGTTGGTTCTGGGTATTCTGTCAATGCAAACTGACTAAATGTATCAGTAAGATAAAAGCGTGAGGTGATGCATTTTTGGAGGGCTGACAAGGTAAGGGCATCCATGGGAATGGTTGAAATCTGAGGAGCAACGATCAGAGGGACTTTGGTGTGTGCATGTCCATAGATAATAGTGTTGGCTAGCTCAGTTGGCTGAATGGCTGATTTCTGATGACAACAGTGTGGGTTAAATTGCTGCATTGGCTGAGGTTACCTCAGAAGGTACCTGAGAAGGGCTCTCCTTCTCAGCATCTCCCCTCACCTGAGGCGTCGTGACTCTTAAGTTAAACCACCAGTCACCTCTCACTGGTGAGAGAGCAATGCTGAGCAATGGTAGCTTTAGGTTTGGATTCTTGAAAGTGAGAGAGATATGGTTAAAAAACCATAAAGGATATTTGGTTTTATTAGTCGAGGTGTTGTTAGCTAAAGAGACAGTGGAAGTGACAGTGATAGCTGAAGAGATAGTGGAAGCGTTAGTGGTGATCTTTCAGGAATTACTGGAGCCAAAGAGGGCCCCAGAGCACTGGGAAATCACTAATGTGACACCCCTGTTTAAGAAGGGACTATGGTAAAAGATAGAAATTGACAGGCCAATTTACCTAACCTCAGTCATAGGTAAGGTTTTGGATTCCACAGTAAAGCATGAGTTTTCTGAATATTTGGAAATGAATTGTAAAATAGGGCAATGTCAGCATGGTTTCATCAAGGGGAGGTCATGCCTGACAAATCTGCTAGAATTCTTTGAGGAAGTAACAAGCAGGGTAGACCAAGGAGAGCCAATGGATGTCATCTACCTGGACTTTAAGAAGGCCTTTGATAAGGTGCCACATAGGAAGCTGCTGAGTAAGACAAGGGCCCATGGTGTTGGAGGCGAGGTGCTAGCATGGATAGAAGATTAGCTGTCTGACAGAAAGCAAAAATTGGGGTTAAAGGGGTCTTTCTCAGGATGGCAGCTGGTGACAAGTGGCACCTCAAGGGTCCGTTTTGAGATCACAACTTTTCACTTCATACATTAATGATTTAAATGTAGGAGCTGTGAGCATTCCGGTTAAGTTTGCAGATGATACAAAGATCAGTAGAGGGACAGGTAGTATTGAGGAGGTGGGGAGGTTACAGAAGCATTTGGACAGGTTAGGAGAGTGGGCAGAGAAGTGGCACATGGAGTACAATGTGGGAAAGTGTGAGGTCATGAACTTTGGAAAGAAGAATAAAAGCGTGGACTATTTTCTAAATGGGGAGAAAATTATGAGGTCAGAAGTGCAAAGAGACTAGGGAGTTCTAGTCCTGGATTCTTTCAAGATAAACTTGTAGGTTGAGCCAGAATTCAGGAAGGCAAGTGCAATGTTGGCATTTATTTTGAGAGGACTTGAATATAAAAGCAGGAATGTACTACTAAGGCTCTATAAGGCTCTAGTCAGGCCATAATTGGAGTATTGTTTGCAGTTTTGGGACCCATATCTCAAGAAGGATATACTGGCCCTGGAACCGGTTCAGAGAATGTCCCCAGGAATGTAAAGCTTAACATATGAGGAATGTTTGATAGCTCTGGGACTATACTGATCTGAGTTGAGGATGAGGGCGGATCTAATTGAAACTTTCAGAACACTGAATGGCCTGGTCAAGATGGTTGTTTCGAAGATGCTTTCATTGGTAGGAGAGTCTAGGACTCGAAAGCACAACCTTAGATTAAAGGGAAGGCTTTTTAGAGTGGAGATAAGGAGAAATTTCTTCAGCCAGAGAGTGGCAAATCTATGGAATTCACTGCCATAGAAGGCTGTGGAGGTCAGGTCATTGAGTACATTTAAGGCTGAGATAGATAGGCTGTTGATTATCAAGGGTATCAATGGTTATGGGGAGAAAGCAGGATAATGGGGTTGAGAAACTTATCAGCCATGATTGAATGGTAGAGCAGACATAATGGGCCTAATGGCTTAATTTCTGTTCTTATGTTCTTACGATCTTATTGAATATAAGAGCAGGAATGTTGCAACTGAAACAAATTTAAGGTTATTTAGTCTACAGCCGGAATACATTGATCAGATCTGGCCAGCACACGAGAGGAAGGATGTGACTGCACAGGACAGGGTGCAAAGGATGCAAACACCGGAATGTTGCCTGGACTGGAATGATTTAACTATGAGGACAGACTACATGTGCTGGGGCTTTTTTTTCTCCTTAGAGTGAAGAAGCTGACAGGGGTCATGAAGAAGATGTGCAAATTTAGGAAGGGTAGATAGGTAGAAACCATTTCTCTGAGTTAAGGGCTGAATAGCCAACAGTAGAGATTTAAGATAAGGAGTAAGAGTTTGACAGGTGATTGAAGGAAAAAATGTTACCCAGAGAACAGTGGGTGTCTGCAACCTTTTGCCTGGGAGAGTGGTAGAGACAAGAACCCTCACAACTATTAAGAACTGGCGAAGACCTTTGCTTCCTCACTCTCCATGGGAGTCGTACTGGAAGATTGGAGGGAGGCAAATGTTGTTCCTCTTTTCAAGAAAGGGAATAGGGAAATCCCTGGAAATTACAGACCAGTCAATCTTACGTCTGTGGTCAGCAAGGTTCTGGAAAGAATTCTGAGGGATAGGATTTATGATTATTTGGAAAAGCATCACATGATTAAAGGGAGTCAGCATGGCTTTGTGAGGGGCAGGTCATGCCTTACAAATCTTATTGAGTTCTTTGAGGAAGTCACAAGACAGGTTGATGAGGGTCAAGCAGTGGATGTGGTGTACATGGACTTCTGCAAGGCATTTGATAAGGTTCCTTACGGCAGGGTCATTCATAAAGTCAGGAGGTATGGGATACAGGGTGACTTGGCTGTCTGGATTCAGAATTGTTTGGCTGACAGGAGGCAGAGAGTGGTTGTAGATGGTAAGTATTCTGCCTGGAGGTCAGTACTGAGTGGTATCCCGCAGAGCTCCATTCTTGGGCCTCTGCTCTTTGTAGTTTTTTATAAATGACTTGGATGAGGAGGTTGAGGGGTGGGTTAGTATGTTTGCTGACGACACAAAGGTTGGAGCTGCCGTTGATAGTACCGAGGGCTATTGCAGGCATCAGCAAGACATTGACAGAATGCAGAGCTGGGCTGAGAAATGGCAGATGGTGTTCAACCTGGATAAATGCGAAGTGATGCATTTTGGAAGGTCGAGCTTAAATGCTGAACATAGGATTAAAGGCAGGATTCTCGGCCGTGTGGAGGAACAGCAGGATCTTGGTGTTCAAGTGCTTAGCACCCTCAAAGTTGCCACCCAGGTGGATAAGGTTGTTAAGAAAGCATATGGTGTTTTGGCTTTCATTATCAGGGGGATCGAGTTTAAGAGCCGTGAGGTTACGCTGTAGCTCTACAAAACCCTGGTGAGACCACACTTGGGATATTGTGTCCAGTTCTGGTCGCCCTATTATAGGAAAGATGTGGAGGCTTTGGAGAGGGTGCAAAGGAGGTTTACCAGGATGCTGCCTGGACTGGAGGGCTTGTCTTACGTGGAGAGGTTGACTGAGCTTGGGCTTTTCTCTCTAGAGAGAGGGAGGAAGAGAAGTGACCTGATCGAGGTGTACAAGGTAATGAGAGGCATGGATAGAGTCGATAGCCAGAGGCTTTTCCCCAGGGCAGGATTGACTGCCACGAGGGGTCATAGTTTTAAGGTGTTAGGAGGAAGGTATAGAGGAGATGTCAGAGGGCGGTTCTTCACCCAGAGAGTTGTGAGCGCATGGAATAGTTTACCAGTGGTAGTCGTGGAAGCGGAGTCATTAGTGACATTTAAGCGACTGCTGGACATGCACATGGACAGCAGTGAATTGAGGGGAATGTAGGTTAGGTTTTTTTTTGGATTAGGATTATTCCACGGCACAACATCGTGGGCCGAAGGGCCTGTACTGTATTGTAGTTTTCTATGTTCTATAACTATTTCGATGAGCACTTGAAATGCCATTACATATAATTCAATGGGCCAAGTACTGGAAAATGGAATTCAAGTAGATCATGCTTGATGACCAACACAAAGGTGATGGAGTGAAGGGCCTTTTTACCAGGCTGTAAACTCTATGTAAGCAGAGGTGTTTCACAGCTCTTCTCTGGTGTGAGAATATTTTTGAAAAACCTCAGGACTTTGATCTGTCCTCATGGTTTCAGCTGCCATAAAGTTTGGGACTCATAGCACTGTCGCACATCATGGGGATGGTACTGCCTTTCTGTACCTCCTGGCTGCACATGATATTAATAGTTTATCCGTTCCCTCACAGTATTGCTGCCTGACTCTGGGCGGTAAACTCTTTCATTTACATGATAATGATATTTTATTATATAATTTTCTAATGCTGGTTATTTTATCATTTCTTCGTCTGACATGTGCCTGCTAGTGACACTGTTATATCATGCTGTAACAATTCTAGTGATACACGGGATGTGTGTTGCTGGCTGGTCCAGTATTTATATACCTTCACAGTTGCCCCTTAAGAAGGTGGGGGCGAGCTGCCTTCTTGACCCCCTGCAGTCCATGTGCTGCAGATTACCTACAATGCCCTTACATTGGGAATTCCAGGATTTTGACCCAGTGACAGTGAAGGTCAAGTGGTGTATTTCCAAGTCAGAATTGCGTGTGGCTTGGAGGATTGCTTGTAGAAGGTGGTGTTCCAAAATACTATCTTGGAAAACTGAAAGAACTGCGGATGCTGTAAACCAGAAACAAAGCCAGAAGTTGCTGGAAAAGCTCAGCAGGTCTGGCAGCAGCCGTGGAGTAAAGCAGCGTTAAAGTTTCAGGTCTGGCTCTGAAGAAGTGTCACCGGACCCAAAACATTAACTCTGATTTCTCGTCACAGATGCTGCTAGACCCGCTGAGCTTTTCCAATATTAGCTTGGATGTGTCTTAAGGAGATTCCCTCCACTGCCCACTGCTTTGAGACTACCCAAAGTCATTTACGTTATACCCTTTCTCTCAGGGGTGGTGCTGGATTGATGATTGATTTCTTTCTTTCAAAACACCCTATATAAGAGTCCAAACCCGAAATGTCAGCTTTCCTGCTCCTCTGATGCTGCCTGGCCTGCTGTGTTCATCCAGGTCTACACCTTGTTATGTCAGACTCCAGCATCAGCAGTTCCTACTATCTATAAAATGTCAAATTCTTTGAGTACATTATAGGGTAAAAAGCTAATACCATTGGTCAGCCTATGACTTTTTGAGCCTTCAAATGCAACTTCTGGTCTTGATCAATTGCTCTAACTACATCCTTATTGCATCTCAAGCTGTTCTCTCTTACCATTTTCATGTGCCTAAAAAACATTCTACATTCAGCCTTCAAAATTAATGCGTAGAATTTTTGTTCAGTAATTTCTGTCCTATCACTATTTATTTATGGACCAAGCTGTT
The DNA here is from genome assembly GCF_030684315.1 of Stegostoma tigrinum. Classification (NCBI taxonomy): domain Eukaryota; kingdom Metazoa; phylum Chordata; class Chondrichthyes; order Orectolobiformes; family Stegostomatidae; genus Stegostoma; species Stegostoma tigrinum. Next base: position 8,062,711 of record NC_081368.1, read on the forward strand.
GATGTTAATGAACTGTACTGAATGGCTTTGTAGTCTATCTGTTCTAATCTCTTATCAGATTATTGAACCAAAGGCTGTTCACTGTTGAAACTCCTATTCCATTTCCACACACTAATGAACTTACGTTTTTCAGCAAACATCTTAATTAGGCTAGGTTAAATGGCAGGTTCAATGCAGTTTTGCGACATGATTGTTAATTTTAAGAACTCCCCTTCCATTTTGAGATGATTTTTAACCTGACCATAGATGACTTTTCAAGCTGGTTATTATGACCATAAGCTGAGAATGATTACATTGATTTGTTTCCACAGCACTGAATTCTTAAGCAGAGCAAGACTTACAGAGTATATTCCTTTGCACAGGTACGTACCTAAAACCACTGCCGAAATTTTGTCAATCAGTGGATGGTTGGTTCTGAGAATAATTCCACATGTATCATTTAGTCCTCCTCTGCAACTACCAATAGTTTATTCAGTTGTTCCCATTATTATCCACTTTGCCTTGGGCCAACATCCCATCTTCATTTAATGTCTCCTTCATGGCACCCTGTCACAGACCTTCCCGTTCTTTGCCCTCGCTCCCCTTAGTCCTATTTGTTCCCTTGCATTCTCCCTGACTTTATAGGGCCCCTGATTCTCCCAACTCCCTAGACTTATCCCTGATACTGTCTCACTTACCTGGCCCCCTTGACAATGTGTCCACTGGCACTGTCCTCTGTAGCACCCTCCCCTGTAGACAGCTGGCATTTTAATCAAGATGAAATCTTAATTACCTGACAACGTACCCCCTACATAGCTGGTGCCCTATTTATCTGTCACCTTACACCCTGCCAACGTTTTGTTTTATTTGTTCATTCATGGGATGTGGGCATTGTTGGATTGACCAACATTTATTGCCCATCCCCAATTGCCCAAAGAACAATTGAGAGTAAACCAAGTTGCTGTGGGTCTGGAGTCACATGTAGACCAGACTGGGTAAGGCATTAATGAGGCTGATGGGTTTTTCCAACAACTGACAATGGTTTCATGGTCATCATCCAACTCTCAATGCCACATTTTCCATTGAATACAAATTCCACCATCTGCTGTGGCAGCATTTGAACCCAGAATGTTACTTGGGTCTCTGAATTAACAGTCCAATGATAATCACACTCGGCCAACACATCTCTTACATGCCGAGCATGCTACACTTCCAGCTCAGAAGAATTTATTAAGCATTAGCATCCAGCAAAACACAATAAAGCAGTTACAAAAACAAAGTTGCTGGAAAAGCTCAGCAGGTCTGGCAGCATCTGTGAAGGAGAAAACAGAGTTAACTTTTCAGGTCTGGTGGCCCTTCCTCAGAACTCAGTTACTGCTTGAGCTCATCTGGAATGGCCTGATTTATACTTGAGAAGAATATGTCAGATCAAGGTCTTTCCAATGCTGATACGACGTGATTTGTATTTGGTAAAATTAATTTTGTCCTGTCTGTCCAAAGTGGCCATTTCCAGCAGAGTCCATGTGTACAATCAGGATCAGGAGTTAATGATGTTTTCAATCATACTTAAGCAGTTGCAGCAGATTACCTGAGTCTCTGTTTTTGTACAGTTTAAAATGCATAAAATTAAACAGTTTAAAACACATAAAACTAATCACCCTTCGAGCTCTCAGCATTTAGAAAATGGAATGTTAAACTGATGACATCTTGAGGATAACTGAACATACTCTTTTTGATTATTAACACAATTAGGACAATTGAATACCGAGCAAACTTCGCTTACAATTTACTAAGAGAATGGTTATTTGTGCCATGTAAACAGATTCATCTGGAGATTATCATCGCTACTGTCAAAGTTAACTAAGATGCTGCTGGTTTAATCAAATGCAGTTACTCACTGGAACATTTAGCAGCAGTGCCAATGAAAGATAGGGAGCTATTGATTGAGGTAAATACAGGTAATGGTTGAGATTTTAACACAAGTGGCCTCCTGGATGTTTGGTTCTCTCTGCTGATTATTGTCAATGTTGAGTTTTGGACCGAAGTTTGGGTCTCTTTGCTTTAGAGAGGAAAAGGCTGAAGAGTAACCTAATTGAAGGGTTTTGAGAATAAGTTTGGTACGGTTGATGTTTTCAACTTTTGTGGTAAACCAGAGACTAGATACTATAAATACAAAGTAAAAATAGAAGATGCTGAGCAGCTCTAGCTGCATCCACTGCCAGGAAAACTGAACTCACTTTTTGGTCAATGACATTTATCAGAAGTGGGAATGATATTTTCTTTTGGAATATGATGAGTCAGGTAAGACAAACACCCCAGAATAGAAAAATGTACAAATATAGAAAATAGGAGCAGGAGTACACTACTTGACACTGAGAGCCTGCTCTGCCATTGGATATAATCATGGCTGATCCTTGTAGGGTGTGAGTAGCAGACATCTCGAGACACTGAAGGAGTACCATCAGCACTGCCTGCTCAGGATCCTGCAAATCTGTTGGTAAGAAAGAGAAACTAACACCAGCATCCTTGACAAGGCCAACATCTCCATCAAAGCACTGACCACCTTTGATCAGTTATGATGAGCTTGGTATGGGTTGCATGACCGACACAGGACTCCCCAGGCGGATGCTCCGCTCCCAGCCCCGAAACAGCAGGCGAGTCTCAGGTGTAAATGCTTCAGAGATACCCTCAAGGCTTCACTGCCAAAGTGTGACAATCCCACACACACCAGGGAATCAGTGACCCAAGGCTGCCCAAAGTGGAGGAGGGCCATCTGGGAAGGCGTCGAGCGCCTTGAGACTTGGCGATTGGGAAAAAGCAGATACCGGGTGAAAACAGCGTATGGAGCACGCTGCCACATCAAATGCCTCAGCCACCCTTTCCCATGGCCACCAGATGCCCAAGTGTAGCAGAGCCTGGAGTAGAAACATCGATCTGTACAGCCACCTACATATTTACCCTGAAGGTGGAAGACAGTCATCCTCATCTGCGATGGTCCACCAACCTTAATGATACCAATGATGGTTGATCCTTCAACTCACTACCGTGCTTTTGCTTTCTTCCCACATCTTTTGATCCCTTTAGCTCTAAGAATTATACCTAACTCCTTCAATCTTCTTCAACTAATTTCTGTGGCACAGAATTCCACAGGCTCACCATTTTCTGAGTAAAGAAATTTCTCTACATCTCAGTCCTACATAGCCTATCCTGTATAATTAGGCTGAGATGAATGATTCTGGCCTGCCTGGCCATCGGAGCTTTTTTTTTGGAATTTACCTTTTAATGACCCGATTATAATATCTCTTCAGCTTTTGTTTTAAATTAAGTACTTTTCACAAATTCCAAAAATGAATCCAAACAAAAAGCAACATCAGGAAGTTGTAGATAATAAAATGTGAGGCTGGATGAACACAGCAGGCCAAGCAGCATCTCAGGAGCACAAAAGCTGACGTTTTGGGCCTAGACCCTTCATCAGAGAGGGGGATGGGGTGAGGGTTCTGGAATAAATAGGGAGAGAGGGGGAGGCGGACCAAAGATGGAGAGAAAAGAAGATAGGTGGAGAGAGTATAGGTGGGGAGGTAGGGAGCGGATAGGTCAGTCCAGGGAAGACGGACAGGTCAAGGAGGTGGGATGAGGTTAGTAGGTAGATGGGGGTACGGCTTGGGGTGGGAGGAAGGGATGGGTGAGAGGAAGAACAGGTTAGGGAGGCAGAGACAGGTTGGACTGGTTTTGGGATGCAGTGGGTGGAGGGGAAGAGCTGGGCTGGTTGTGTGGTGAAGTGAGGGGAGGGGACGAACTGGGCTGGTTTAGGGATGCAGTGGGCGAAGGGGAGATTTTGAAACTGGCGAAGTCCACATTGATACCATTAGGCTGCAGGGTTCCCAGGCGGAATATGAGTTGCTGTTCCTGTAACCTTCGGGTGGCATCATTGTGGCAGTGCAGGAGGCCTATGATGGACATGTCATCTAGAGAATGGGAGGGGGAGTGGAAATGGTTTGCGACTGGGAGGTGCAGTTGTTTGTTGCGAACTGAGCGGAGGTGTTCTGCAAAGCGGTCCGCAAGCCTCCGCTTGGTTTCCCCAATGTAGAGGAAGCCACACCGGGTACAGTGGATGCAGTATACCACATTGGCAGATGTGCAGGTGAACCTCTGCTTAATGTGGAATGTCATCTTGGGGCCTGGGGTAGGGTTGAGGGAGGAGGTGTGGGGGCAAGTGTAGCACTTCCTGCGGTTGCAGGGTTAGGTGCCGGGTGTGGTGGAGTTGGAGGGCAGTGTGGAGCGAACAAGGGAGTCACGGAGAGAGTGGTCTCTCCGGAAAGCAGACAAGGCTGGGGATGGAAAAATGTCTCGGGTGGTGGGGTCGTATTGTAGATGGCGGAAGTGTCGGAGGATGATGCGATGTATCCGGAGGTTGGTGGTGGGTGGTGTGTGAGAACGAGGTGGATCCTCTTTGGGCGGTTGTGGCGGGGGCGGGGTGTGAGGGATGTGTGGCGGGAAATATGGGAGACGCAGTCAAGGGCATTCTCGATCACTGTGGGGGTAAGTTGCGGTCCTTGAAGAACTTGCACATCTGGGATGTGCGGGAGTGGAATGTCTTATCGTGGGAGCAGATGCGGCGGAGGCGAGGAATTGGGAACACTTGCCCCCACACCTCCTCCCTCACCCCTATCCCAGGCCCCAAGATGACATTCCACATTAAGCAGAGGTTCACCTGCACATCTGCCAATGTGGTATACTGCATCCACTGTACCCGGTGTGGCTTCCTCTACATTGGGGAAACCAAGCGGAGGCTTGGGGACCGCTTTGCAGAACACCTCCGCTCGGTTCGCAATAAACAACTGCACCTCCCAGTCGCAAACCATTTCCACTCCCCCTCCCATTCTTTAGATGACATATCCATCATGGGCCTCCTGCAGTGCAACAATGATGCCACCCGAAGGTTGCAGGAACAGCAACTCATATTCCGCCTGGGAACCCTGCAGCCTAATGGTATCAATGTGGACTTCACCAGTTTCAAAATCTCCCCTTCCCCCACCGCATCCCTAAACCAGCCCAATTCGTCCCCTCCCCCCACTGCACCACACAACCAGCCCAGCTCTTCCCCTCCACCCACTGCATCCCAAAACCAGTCCAACCTGTCTCTGCCTCCCTAACCTGTTCTTCCTCTCACCCATCCCTCCCTCCCACCCCAAGCCGCACCCCCATCTACCTACTAACCTCATCCCAACTCCTTGACCTGTCCGTCTTCCCTGGACTGACCTATCCCCTCCCTACCTCCCCACCTATACTCTCCTCCCCACCTATCTTCTTTTCTCTCCATCTTCGGTCCGCCTCCCCCTCTCTCCCTATTTATTCCAGAACCCTCACCCCATCCCCCTCTCTGATGAAGGGTCTAGGCCCGAAATGTCAGCTTTTGTGTTCCTGAGATGCTGCTGGGCCTGCTGTGTTCATCCAGCCTCACATTTTATTATCCTGGATTCTCCAGCATCTGCAGTTCCCATTATCAGGAAGTTATGTTGTCCAAACTAGCTGTTATAGTGGGTTGAGATATAGTGGTTGGTTCTTTGGCCAGGTGATGTTTGAGCCATGTTTGAAAATTTCACAGACCCTGCAAGGTTGCAACATGGGTAATTATTTCATTTTGGTTGAGATCACACCTGCTCTGTTAATTAAAAGATCTTTGATCACAACTGAGCAAATCAATGCTACAAGGGACCGACATTTACCTTAGCTACTTTCTTCCCTTGTATATACTTATAGAACTTTTGCAATTCATTTTTATGTTTTGTGCTAGTTTTCTGTTGTAATTCACTTTTGCTGTTTTGATTTTTCTTTCAAAATCTTTTGCTGGTCTTTAAACATTTCCTAATCTTGCAACTCGCCTTTGAAACATGATTTGCCTTTATTTTTGACTTTATTATGTCTTTAGTTTCCTTGATTAGCCATGGATGTATTTTCCCCTTTTAACAATCTTTTTTCCTTTCTGGAGTATATTTTAGTTAGGAGCAATTCAGTAACTCCTTAAACATCTTCCACTGCTCTTCAACTGTCCTACTTTCTCGTCTTCCTGCCGAGTCCACCTCGGGCCAGATCTGTGCTCGTGCCAAGACAGTAATCTTTATTTAACATTAGAACACTAACGTGGGACTCCAGTTTCTCACCCTTTAGCTGACTTTGAAATTCTTGCACGCTGTGATCACTCTTCCCTGGAAGATCATTTACTGTGAGATCATTAATTAAACCTAAATCATTACAAAATACCCAAATACAGAATAGCATGCTCCCTGGTTGGTTCCACAACATGTTGCTCCAAGAAACAATTTCGAATATATTCAGTGCACTCTCCCTCAAGGCTACCTTTATGAATTTGCTTAAACTATATATATATATTAAAGTAACCCATGATTATTGCTGGGGATGGTAGGCCTGACATATGAGGAGGGATTGACTAGGTTGTTTTAGCTGTAGTTCAGACAAATGAGGGGGGGACCTCATAGAGGCTTATAAAATTCCAACAGGACTGGGCAGGATAGATGCAGGGAGGATGTTCCCGATGGTGGGTGTGTCCAGAACCAGGGGTCACAGTATGAGGATTTGGGGTAGACGATTTAGGACGGAGATAAGGGGACATTTCTTCACCCAAAGAGTGGTGAACCTACAGATTTCATTACAACAAGAATTAGTTGATGCTAAAACATGACATGTATTCAAAAGGTGAATGGGATCAAAGGTTATGGGGAGAAAGCAGGATTAGGATATAGAGTTGGATGATCAGCCATGATCGTGAAGAATGGCGGAACAGGCTCAAAGGACTGAATGGCCTCCTCTTGCTGCTATCTTCTAGGTTTCTGTTCATTTCTTACAAATATCCAATCGTTTCTGGATTATTCCATGTCTCACTGTGGAACAACTGTTTGGGAACTATTGGATTACTTCCAACAGGGATTTCTTTCTCTTTCTCTTGCTATTTTTTATTTCTACCTAGACTAATTCTATGTTTTGATCTCTGGTGCTGATATAATTTTCACTTCAGCATTGATCTCATAATTTATGAATAAAGTCAAGGCCAATCCTTTTCTTTTCTGTCTGTTCTCTTGAAACACTTAATACCCTTGGATATTCAGAACATAAACTGAATCTCCTTGCAACCGCATCTCAGTAACTGTCATAAAATCATATCCATTTGCTTCATTAATTTTGTTCTGAATGCTGTGTGCATTTAAATTCATAGCCTTTAAGCTTGTTCTGTAATCAGAACGTAGGGTTACGGGGATAGTGTGGATGCTGTTCAGAGGCCCATTGCAGGCTCAATGGGCCATATGGCCTCTATCCAAACTACTAGGATTCTAGGATTCTTGTAATATACATTTATATTTATATCTTGTACAATCCTTGGTGCAATACAATGTTTGCATATTGTGTCTCTTCCTTTTATTTTCTGGTAACAATCGGATCCAACAGTAAACTGCACTCCTGCCTTCTCCTTTAACATTGATTTTGTAATTTTCCATGCTACTGAACCCAATGCTACCACCACCACCCCTGGCTCACAGCCCCCGCAATTTAGTTTAAAGCCCTATCCATTGCCCTCGTTATGTAATTCACCAGGACTCTGGCCCCAGCATGACTCAGGTAGAGCCCATCCCATCAGAACAGCTCCGCCATTCTCCTGTACTTGCGCCAATGTTCCACGAATTCTAACCTGTTTCTTCCACACTAATCTTTGAGCTACACATTTACCTCTTTAATCTTGTTAACACCATGCCAATTAGCTTGTGGCTAAAGCAGTCATCTGGAGATTATTACCTTTTAATTGTAGTATTTAGTTTAGCCCCCAGTTGCTTATGTTCCCTCAACAGAACCTTTTTCCTCTTTCTACCTGTATTGTTGGTATGAATGTGGACCATGACAACTAGTTCATTGTCCTCCCACTCTGAGTTCCATTGCAGCCCAGATGAGATATCCTGAACCTAGCCACCAGGCAGGCAACACAACCTTCAGGACTCTCGATTCTGGCCTCAGTAAACAGTGATTATATCCCTGACTATACTATCCCTGATTATAACATTTCTCTTTTCTTGATTGATTCCCTGAATAGCTGTGCTATGGTCCTTTGGTTCATCCTCCGTATTCAGGGAACAAGAATATCAACCCTGTTGGAAAAGGACAAGGACCAATGTTCCTCCAGCTCTATCTCTTGGGTTTCCTTATCTGCATCATTTGTGGTCACAGCCTACTCTCCCTGACCGTCAACCAAATTTAAATTCTTTCATCTAAAAGTTGTGACAGCATTCAGGTAAACTAGCCTCTCCCCTTTACCTCCACCTCTCACCAGCTGGATTTCCTTGAGCAACCAACACTTGTTATAGATTATGGTCATTATGAACCACAGTGGGGCCCACCAGCTCCCACATCATGCAGCTACAATGTATCGCCTGGTCCTGCGTCTCTCTTTTAGTTATTGAGTTCTTAATTTATTTTCTTGTTAATTTCCTCCTGGGCTTTAGCTTTTTTTAATCTGTGAAATATTTCTCCGATTTATATTTAATCTGAAATTTATTCATAACAGATAGTCAAATTAGCAGGTCTTCCTAACCAATGAATTTGGGGTATCCAGTCTTTGTTTTGTGCCTCGACTTATCCAGTTAGAAAACAAGCTTTAGCAATTATGAACCAGCTAAAAGAACCTCTTCCTCATGAACTGAATACCAATGTTGCTCTAAATTCCCAGAAAAATGCACTCACCAGAATTATGTCCCACTCTGGGTGTGCTCTCTCCTAAACAGGTGCAAAGCAGTAGCCTTAACTCTGAGATTCCATTCCTTTCAACCTGTTGTGCTAAGCCTAGTACTGAATCCTTGACAATCTGCAATGGCTTTTGTTGCACTCCCTTAATGTGAAATAATCAATAATGTTCCAAACAAACATTGGATTGTGACAATGTAATACACAAACCTTGGTACGAAACATATAGTTCCAGCTGCACTGTGATTTTAAACAACTTTGAAAGATCAAGTAGTCACGCATTTGAGAATTATAAGGCAGATGTCTTTGAGCAATACTAATTTCATACAACTATTTAATGTTTTAACAACTAGCTCCTCTCCAGGCCTAAAATAATAAAGACTAATGCTCCTGGTAAACAACAGACAGAGAGGTTTTGTACCAATGGCCTTGATTTAATCTGTGCTTAAAGTGGACAAAACTTAATTTATAAACAGAGGAGTAATTTTTCACCACAATATTACCTCCATTTAAATCATGCGCACTTCATAAATGTGCAGAGCTTTCTCTACTTTCAGTCCAGTTCATATTTCCAGTTCAAATTCACTCCATGTTGAGGATTAAATTCAGTGTTAACACCAATCACAATTCCTACGTTGTGCAGGAGGGAACTTCGAGGCTGTGATGTACCTGAGCTCCTACTGCCCTCGACCCAAGTAGTTGTGGTGTGTTTGGGACAGGCTATCCAAGAAGGTTTGGTGGAGCTCCACTTCAGCATAGCAAGAGCGGGGCTTCCCATCACATTCCAGACTTATGCCTTGAGGATAGTGTCAGGAACGTTAGGGCAAGGAGTGTCTTTGTCAATGTTCCTGCTGGATTTTATTTGGATATTTGTTGTTGACTGTGCAGCATTCAGATCTACTTGCAGTTATCAGGTACTGAAGCAATCCATGCCAATATGACTCTGAGTTGGGTAAGTAAAATTTATACCATATAAGTGTCAGTAATTACCACTGGATGGGAACAGTTCTAGCAATATTCAAGAACCTCCACACTATCCAGTACTAAGCAGCTTGCTTGTTGATAATATATCCACTGTCTTTAACATTCACTCCTTCTATCATAGACGCACAGCAGCATCAGGCCATGTCATCTACAAGGTGCACTGTGCAATTTGTCAAGGCTTCTTAAAAAAAAATTCCAAATTCATGATCTCTAAGAGAACAAGGGCAACAGATGAATGTGAATATTGCAATTTCAAAGTTCCTTCCTAGCTATATCCTGACCTGACTCAGAACAACATCATTCCCCTTCAGTGTTTCTGCATCATAGTGCTAAAGGTCCTTATCTCATTCCTTCTGAGTGGTCTTTCACCAATCCTGCTGCTCATCTGTAGTGGCTCTAGGAATATTACATGCTCTGCTTGAATTTGGGATGGTCAATAATGTCAACCATGCCAACTGCATCTTGTGGTCTGACACAGATTTTCAATCAGTAAGGAAATGAACGGTTTTGGTGGGAGAGGAAAGTGAGATTGATGATTATCAGATCAGTCTTGATCTCATTGAATAACAGGGCAGATTTGATGGGCTGACTGGTCTACTTCTGTTCCTACATCTTATGGTTTTATGGTTTTACATACCTTGAATGAATTTAAATGATGTCATTCCATCCATCAAACTTATACTAGCTCTCTGTTATATTGGAGTTTCAATAACCTGAAGAACTGCTTCATGAGATTAATTATGAATAAAGAATTCCCTTGATAGTTTAGCAAGCTGAATCGCTGTTTTCGATTGGGCAGCAGTTTACATGCTACAAATAGCCAGAACAAACGGTTAAATAAAGGTAATTACAGGGGCATGAGAGAGGAATTGACGGAAATCAGCTGGAAGCAGAGCCTAGCGGGGAAGACAGCAGAGCAACAATGGCAGGAGCTTCTGGGTGTAATTGAGGACACAGTACAGAGGTTAACCCCAAAGAAAAGAAAAATTATATGGGGTGGGATTAGACAGCCATGGCTGACAAAGGAAGTCAGGAAATATATCAAAGAAAAAGTGACAGCCTATAAAGTAGCCAAGAGCATTGGGAAATCAGAAGATTGGGAAGGCTACAAAAACAAACAGAGGATAACAAAGAGAGCAATGAGGAAGGAGAGGACCAAATATGAAGGTAGGCGAGCTAGTAATATTAGAAATGATAGTGAAACCTTCTTTCAATACATAAGAAACAAACGAGATGCAAAAGTAGATATTGGGCCACTCCAGATTGATGCTGGAAGGCTAGTGGTGGGAGATAAGGAAATAGCTGAAGAACTTAATAAGTACTTTGCGTCAGTCTTCACAGTGGAAGACATGAGTAGCATGCCAACAATTAGGGAGAGTCAGGGGGCAGAGTTGAGTATGGTAGGCATTACAAAAGAGAAAGTGTCAGAAAAGCTAAAAGCTCTAAAAATTGATAAATCTCCTGGCCCCGATGGGCTACATCCTGGAGTTCTGAGGGAGGTGGCTGAGGAAATAGCAGAGGCTTTGGTTGTGATCTTTGAAAAGTCACTGGAGTCAGGGAAAGTCCCAGATGATTGGTAAATTACTGTTGTAACCCCCTTGTTTAAGAAAGGATCAAGGCAAAAGATGGAAAATTATAGGCCGATTAGCCTAACCTCGGTAGTTGGTAAAATTCTAGAATCCATTGTCAAGGATGAGATTTCTAAATTCCTGGAAGTGCAGGGTCAGATTAGAACAAGTCAGCATGGATTTAGTAAGGGGAGGTCGTGCCTGACAAATCTATTAGAATTCTTTGAAGAGGTAACAAGTATGTTAGACCAGGGAAACCCGGTAGATGTTATCGATCTAGACTTCCAAAAGGCCTTTGATACGGTGCCTCACGGGAGGCTGGTGAGCGAGGTGAGGGCCGCTGGTGTTTGAGGTGAGCTACTGGCTTGTATTGAGGATTGGCTGTCTGACAGAAGGCAGAGAGTTGGTATAAAAGGCTCTTTTTTGGAATGGCAACCAGTGATGAGTGGTGTCCTGCAGGGTTCAGTGTTGGGGGCGCAGCTGTTCACCGTGCATATTAATGATCTGGATGAAGGGACTGGAGGCATTCTGGTGAAGTTTGCCGATGATATGAAGATAGGTGAAGAGGCAAGTAGTACTGAGGAGGTGGGGAAGCTGCAGAAAGATTCAGACAGTTTAGGAGAGTGGTCAAGGAAATGGCTGATGAAATTCAATGTGAGTAAATGTGAGGTTTTGCACTTTGGAAAAAAGAATACAGGCATGGACTATTTTCTAAATGGTGAGAAAATTCGTAAAGCAGAAGTACAAAGGGATCTGGGAGTGTTGGTCCAGGATTCTCTAAAAATTAACTTGCAGGCAGAGTCCGTGATTAAGAAAGCGAATGTAATGTTGTCGTTTATCTCAGGAGGGTTGGAATATAAAAGCAGCGATGTGTTTCTGAGGCTTTATAAAGCTCTAGTTAGGCCCCATTTAGAATACTGTGTCCAATTTTGGGCCCCACACCTCAGGAAGTACGTACTAGCCCTGGAGTGTGTCCAGCGGAGATTCACACGGATGATCCCTGGAATGGTAGGTCTAACGTGTGATGAACAGCTAAGGATCCTGGGATTGTACTCATTAAAGTTTAGAAGGTTGAGGGGGGATCTAATAGAAACTTACAAGATAATGTATGGCTTAAAAGGGGTGGACGCTAGGAAGTTGTTTCCGTTAGGCAGGGAGACTAGGACCCGTGGCCACAGCCTTAAAATTACAGGGGGCAAATTTAAAATGGAAATGAGATGACATTTCTTCAGCCAGAGAGTGGTGGGCCTGTGGAATTCATTGCCACGGAGCGCAGTGGAGGCTGGGCCGTTGGATGCTTTCAAGGCAGAGATCGACAAATTCTTGATCTCACAAGGAATCAAGGGCTACAGGGAGACTGCAGGGAAGTGGAGCTGAAATGTCCATCAGCCATGATTTAAATGGCGGAGTGGACTTGATGGGCCGAATGGCCTTACTTCCACTCCGATGTCTTATGGTCTAACCACCAAGGGTTAACAGAGAAAAATTATCATGACCATCAGCACTCCTGAATTTTATGTGGAGACAGTTTGAAACAAGTTCATGTGGATATTTGTTGAGTTTGCTGGCAACAAGTCAGATATAGAAGGTTTCAAGTTCTAGCCAAAAGCTATATGGAGGCTGGACTGCTCCCAATTTACCCACTGTTTTCTCATCAGGTGCCTTCCTTAACACTGCATGACTTGTAGAAGTATATTCCATCGCGCCCTTCAACCCTCACTTGTACATAGTTCTCAATCGAACGTGGCTGCAAGCCAGCGATTGACGGAAGCATGAAAGCATCTTTGGAATAAAATAGTATTTCTGTGACTTTTAAACTTTTGTTTTGGCATATTTTGTGAAGACAACAGTGGCAAAATATTTTAACTATTGTTTATTTTGTCAGCACAGTGCCTGTTTCTGTTTCAGGCTGCTGAACCAATTACTTTATCTAATTACTCAACAACATCATCTTCAGAATGTGGTCATGAATTTCTCCATTTTTCCGTCCAGAACATTGCTCCATTACACTTCAGTAATTGAGCTTTCGTCTTGTAATGTTCAAAATGTTTCTAAATAATCCATTCAGAGATGTAATTACACACCTCTGGAGCAGGCAGGACTTGAACCTGGGCCCCCTGTCGGCATACTATTCTTGGAAGGGCTATCAGACCGACTGCAATGTATTTGCATCCCTATTATTCTGAAATGAGCTGCTTGCCAGATTTCACGGCATTTTATCATGCATTCTTCTTGCTGTTTTTATTTTCTTTAACTCAAGTTCTCAAGACCGCAAGACAGCCGAGTCCATCACACAAACCATCCTTCCATCCATTGTTCTGAATTCTGAGGAAGGGTCACCAGACACAAAATACTAACAGTGATAATGGGAACTGCAGATGCTGGAGAATCCAAGATAATAAAATGTGAGGCTGGATCAACACAGCAGGCCCAGCAGCATCTCAGGAGCACAAAAGCTGACATTTCGGGCCTGACCTATCCCCTCCCCACCTCCCCACCTATACTCTCCTCTCCACCTATCTTCTTTTCTCTCCATCTTCGGTCCGCCTCCCCCTCTCTCCCTATTTATTCCAGAACCCTCACCCCATCCCCCTCTCTGATGAAGGATCTAGGCCCGAAACATCAGCTTTTGTGCTCCTGAGATGCTGCTGGGCCTGCTGTGTTCATCCAGCCTCACATTTTATTATCACAAAATACTAACTCTGTATTTTCCCTTCACAGATGTTGTCAGACGTGCTGAGCTTTTCCAGCAATTTCTGTTTTGCATCCATCTATTGACTGCACCAATACTTCCTGCTGCCTTGGGAAAGGAACCAACATTATCAAAGACCCCTGCCACCCCAGTTATACTGTCTTCCACCTCTTCCATCAGAGAGAAGATACAAAAGTTTGAAAGCAAGTACCGACAGATTTGAGGATAGCTTCTTCCCCGCTGTTATCAGACTTAAGAGCAGACCTCTCGTATATTAGATTTGACCTTCCTCTGCACCTTCTCTGCTGCTGTAGTGCTATATTCTGAAGCTGTGTGCTTTTACCCTGATGTGTTTACATAAGGTATGATTTGCCTGGATAGCATACAAAACAATACTTTTCACTGTATCTCAGTACATGTGAAAATAATAAATCATTTACATGCTGTAATTGTCGCTGACAACATCAGCAGTGATTGACCATCTTAAGTTACCCTGTCTTCAGAGAACAATGAAGAGTTTAATCGTTTTTATAGGATTAAACTTATTACAGGTTAGTCTGGAGAAGGAGGTTAACATATTAGTGGAAGGGTTTTGTGATATTTTAAGACCAATATCCACGTTATATTAGAAAAAATGCCAAATTTAGCCATTGTGCTTTGGAACTATTCTACTTGAGGAAGGCCAAAATAAAGAGATGGGAAAGTGTGGAGCTGGATGAACACAGCAGGCCAAGCAGCATCAAAGGAGCAGGAAAGCTGACATTTCAGGCCTAGACTCTTCACCAGAAATGGGCATTTCTGATGAAGGGTCTAGGCCCGAAACATCAGCTTTCCTGCTCCTAAGATTCTGCTTGGCCTGCTGTGTTCATCCAGCTCCACAACTTGTTGTCTCGGATCCTCCAGTATCTGCAGATCCTATCATCTCTAAAGAGATGGGAATTCCTGTTTTGGGAATTCTGGCCCCTCTTTTTGACATGGCCCAATTTTACAGCTCATCCACCAGTGGGTATGTTCTGTTCATGGCCCACAGCTCCTCATGTTCTCCACAGACATCAGTGTTGTGCTTTGTCCCTTTTATTTTCCTTTATTCATAAACGGGATGAGGCCATCGTTGGCCAGGCAGCATTTATTGCCCATTCCTAATTTCCCAGAGGGCAGTTCAGAGTCAACCACATTGCTATGTGTCTGGAGTCACATGTAGACCAGATCAGGTAAGGATGGTAGTTTCCTCCCCAAAGGACATTAGTGAACCAAATGGGTTTTTCCGCCAATCAACAATGGATTCATGGCCATCATTAGATTCTTAATTCCAGATATTTTTATTGATTTCAATTTCCACCATCTGCTGCGGCAGGATTCAAATCCTGGTCCCCAGAATGTTATCGGTGTCTCTGGATTAATGGTCCAGGGGTCCAGCGATAATATCACTTGGCCATTGCCTTCCCTACTGGGATATGTAGAGATGCCTGACCAGCTTTTATGAACTCAGCTCCAAGAACACTCAAGAAGCTTGATACCAACCAGAACGAAACAGCCCATTTGGTGAACACCTTTCCCTCCATCACCGATGCTCAGTAGCAGCAATGTATACTACCTACAAGAAGCAGTGCAGAAATTCACCAAAGATCCTGAGACAATACCTCCCTGCCGAGGATCACATCCATCTGGATAGATCAGTGCAGTAGATACATGTAAACACCACGACCACTTGAAAGTTAAGCGATAGCAAGAACTACAGATTCTGGAATCAGAATCAATACTGTCTTTCTTGTTCCTCTGATACTGTCTGACCTGCTGTGACCCTCCAGCTCCTCACTATTGACTCTGACTCCAGAACCTGCAGTTCTTGCTATATCTCAGTCGCTGAAAACCCCACAGTGAAGCCTCCTCCAAGGGTGCACACCTTGAAGAAGTTGTCCTTCTCCTTCTGAAAAGTTCTCAGTGGATCTCTCTCTTACTGGGAAACACTGGAGATCTTCCCCACTCTGAAGTACTTTGACCAAATACTGAAACAAACCTGTTTCTACAGTCACATCTCCTTTCTCAATACCTGCCTGCACAGCTGGCTCAGAACCCATGGAGGACTTTCATGGTCCTCTGATGCTGCCTGTCCTGCTGTGTTCCTCCAGCTCCACCTGTATTGAAAACACCTGAAAGTTCCCCTCCAAACCACTCAGCATCCAGAGTTGAAAACATATTACTGTTCTCTCAGCATTGCTGGGTCAAAATCTTGGAGTGCCCTTCTTAACTGTTTGCAAGTACCCCTGCACCCAAGGACTGCAGCAGTTCAAGAAGGTAGCTCGCGACCACCTTCTCAAGGCCAATAAGTCAGTGAACATGGCATTCAATGATTAAATAAAAGAGCATGTTTATTCCCTGTTTCAAAATATCCAATCTCATGCTTACAGCAGATTACTTGAGTTTACCTTCTCTCAGTAGCCATACAAAATGTTAACAAATCACATGTAGTGAACTGAGATGAGACAGACATATTCAAACAGCAAAAAAATGAACAGTTGAACACTGTATTTATACCTGCCTGTAAATCTACAGATTTTATTTTAAACTAAACCATTCCAAGCAGTAAACATATGTACATGGTATACTTTCTGAGACATCAGCCTGTTTATTTTGCCTCACTGCAGAAGAATTCTTTTTGAGATATGAAGGTCTCCGTTGAGGATTACAAGCTCAAGCTTGGGGTTCGTGTGCTCGCTGTAGAAAACTTTTGAGAAAAGAGATACAGGCATGCAACAAAATTCACAGACAAAGATCCACACTAGAGCTTTCTGTTAGAACATAGAACATAGAACAGTACAGCACAGAACAGGCCCTTCAGCCCACAATGTTGTGCCGACCATTGATCCTCATGTATGCACCCTCAAATTTCTGTGACCATATACATGTCCAGCAGTCTCTTCAATGACCCCAATGACCTTGCTTCCACAACTGCTGCTGGCAACGCATTCCATTCGCTCACAACTCTCTGCGTAAAGAACCTGCCTCTGACATCCCCTCTATACTTTCCACCAACCAGCTTAAAACTATGACCCCTCGTGCTAGCCATTTCTGCCGTGGGAAATAGTCTCTGGCTATCAACTCTATCTATGCCTCTCATTATCTTGTATACCTCAATTAGGCCCCCTCTCCTCCTCCTTTTCTCCAATGAAAAGAGGCCGAGCTCAGTCAACCTCTCTTCATAAGATAAGCCCTCCAGTCCAGGCAGCATCCTGGTAAACCTCCTCTGAACCCTCTCCAAAGCATCCACATCTTTCCTATAATAGGGCGCCCAGAACTGGACGCAGTATTCCAAGTGCGGTCTAACCAAAGTTTTATAGAGCTGCAACAAGATCTCACGACTCTTAAACTCAATCCCCCTGTTAATGAAAGCCAAAACACCATATGCTTTCTTAACAACCCTGTCCACTTGGGTGGCCATTTTAAGGGATCTATGTATCTGCACACCAAGATCCCACTGTTCCTCCACGCTGCCAAGAATCCTATCCTTAATCCTGTACTCAGCTTTCAAATTCGACCTTCCAAAATGCATCACCTCGCATTTATCCAGGTTGAACTCCATCTGCCACCTCTCAGCCCATCTCTGCATCCTGTCAATGTCCCGCTGCAGCCTACAACAGCCCTCTACACTGTCGACGACACCTCCGACCTTTGTGTCGTCTGCAAACTTGCTGACCCATCCTTCAATTCCCTCGTCCAAGTCATTAATAAAAATTACAAACAGTAGAGGCCCAAGGACAGAGCCCTGTGGAACTCCACTCACCACTGACTTCCAGGCAGAATATTTTCCTTCTACTACCACTCGCTGTCTTCTGTTGGCCAGCCAATTCTGTATCCAAGCAGCTAAGTTCCCCTGTATCCCATTCCTCCTGACCATCTGAATGAGCCTACCATGGGGAACCTTATCAAATGCCTTACTGAAGTCCATATACACCACATCCACAGCTCGACCCTCATCAACCTTTCTAGTCAAGTGTAGGTTTTGCACACAGTTCCCCAAAACTGACATGATGCAAAAACAGTTGATTATTCACTCCCTTCAACGAACGGTGAATGTTAAGTTGCGTTTGCACTTCCTGATGCATTTGTTGTGACACGTGTTCCTGCAGGTGGCTTCAAATGTGTGAGATGCCGGTGGAGATTCTATCTTCATTTTTAATGTGTTGAATGCAGTCTGCTGTGCGAAAGCCCTTTGCAATTCTGTATCCCTGTACTGGAGTTTCTGAAGATGGTTCATAATTTCCATACACTCAGGCGGAAATTTGTGGTAAATGTTGTTAGTAGAGTCATAGAGTCATACAGCACAGAAACAGACCATTTCATCCAACCAGTCCATCCGAGCATGCTTTCAAACTAAACTGCTCCCACCTGCCTGCCTTTGGACCATATCCCTCCCAGCACTTCTTATTCATGTGCTTATGTAAATGTCTTTTAAACATTGGAAATGTAACTGCATTCACCACTTCCTCTGGGAATTCATTCCATATGAACTCTCAGTTGAACTTTTAACTAATTGCTTTATTTTCCTAATTTAAATTAAGAAAGACTTTAATGTCAACTATGACCTTGGATCATTTTTTTCTACTTATTCTATGAAGAAATGCTTAATGTTTTAACTCTGTTTCGCTTACTACTTTGTACATGTTTTGTATCTTGGTGCCTAAAATGACAGATATCAAGGTGTTGAGCTGGATGAACACAGCAGACAAGCAGCATCAGAGGAGCAGGAAGGCTGGCGATTCAGGGCTAGACAATTTTGTGTGGTAATGCTATATACTTTTCACTGTACTTCTGAATTTGAGTGCATGTGACAATAAAATCTAAAATCTAAATCTGTGTAAAAAAATTGTGAAACAAGAAGTGCTGAAGAATAATGGTAACTCTTTCTGTTAAATGGAGTTGGAAGTGCATGAATGTCCTTGATATAATTATGTGTGGGTTTTACTTCAGCTGCCCACACTCTGTACTCCAGAGAGTCAATCTTTGTTGCCACAATTCTGCATCTGTCCTTGATGAGCATCAAATTGTAATGCGTAAGTGGAGTGGGTACCATATGACACAGTGCAAGTTGACCCTGTTCAGCCTTGTTTAACATACATTGTCTCTGGTTTACAACTGTAGGGGAGAGCGCTGATGACACAGACTTAGAAGAATCACCGTTTCATATTCTGAGTCTCAAAGGAACTTCTGTGCAAGTCTGGAAAATGAAGAGAAATTGATAGACAGAACATTTTGTCTTTCGTGGCAAGAGGGTATTGTGACAGGCCAAGAAAAGAAGCAAAGAAACAAAGGATATACCAATAACTTTGTCTCTTATGTTTCCTTTTATCTCAGGTTCCATAAAGGAAGTGACCAGGCCAATGTTGGTGGGTTAGATATTATACTTGGTGGATATCTGATGCCTGTTTTTGGAAGAATGGCTTGAGGCTTTGAAGGCTGACTTAAGCACTGAAATCTATGGTTTTAAATGAGTTTATTCTTCAATCAATTCTTGCCATGTTCAAACTGCACCCATATTTCAAAGAACTTTTCATACATAATATTGTTACTTAAAAATTAACATTCTGTGGCATCCATTCTTAGTGCTGTAATTTCCTCAAGCTTCTGAGATTGCTGCAATCCATTACTTCTAGCTTCTTGATCATCCACAATTTCAATTGTTCCACCATTCCCTTAAACTGCCAAGTTCTGGAATTCTGTCCACAAACTTCATTGGCCTTACTTTCTCCTTTGAGACGTTTCCTGAAGCCCAGTTTCTTAGTTTTGGTCTACTGCCTTCTCTACACATCTCCTTCCTTGGCTTTGCTGCAGAATTGTTAGACTACAATAGAGACCTGAAGTGGCTTTCTAAACGAGCAATTTGTTTTGTGCCAGTTTTCTGTCTTTACCTTTAAGCCTGCAAACTCTTCCTTTCAAATAGCAATTGATTTGGGATAGAACATAGAACAGAGAAAAGTACAGCACAGTACAGGCCCTTCAGCCCATGATGTTGTGCCGTGGAATAATCCTAATCCAAAAATAAAATAACCTAACCTACATTCCCCTCAATTCACTGCTGTCCATGTGCATGTCCAGCAGTCGCTTAAATGTCACTAATGACTCTGCTGCCACGACTACCACTGGTAAACTATTCCATGCGCTCACAACTCTCTGGGTGAAGAACCGCCCTCTGACATCTCCTCTATACCTTCCTCCTTACACCTTAAAACTATGAGCCCTCTTGGCAGTCAATCCTGCCCTGGGGAAAAGTCTCTGGCTATCAACTCTATCCATGCCTCTCATTACCTTGTACACCTCGATCAGGCCACCTCTCTTCCTCCTTCTCTCCAGAGAGAAAAGCCCAAGCTCAGTCAACCTCTCCACGTAAGACAAGCCCTCCAGTCCAGGCAGCATCCTGGTAAATCTCCTTTGCACCCTCTCCAAAGCCTCCACATCTTTCCTATAATAGGGCGACCAGAACTGGACACAATATTCTAAGTGTGGTCTCACCAGGGTTTTGTAGAGCAGCAGCATAACCTCACGGCTCTTAAACTCGATCCCCCTGTTAATGAAAGCCAAAACACCATATGCTTTCTTAACAACCTTATCCACTTGGGTGGCAACTTTGAGGGAGCTATGGACTTGAACACCAAGATCCTGCTGTTCCTCCACACTGCCAAGAACCCTGCCTTTAATCTTATACTCAGCATTTAGGTTCGACCTTCTAAAATGCATCACTTCGCATTTATCCAGGTTGAACTCCATCTGCCATTTCTCAGCCCAGCTCTGCATACTGTCAATGTCTCGCCGAAGCCTGCATTAGCCCTCGATACTATCAACGGCACCTCCAACCTTTGTGTCATCAGCAAACATACTAACCCACCCCTCAACCTCCTCATCCAAGTCATTTATAAAAAATACAAAGAGCAGAGGCCCAAGAACAGAGCCCTGCTGGACACCACTCAGCACTGACCTCCAGGCAGAATACTTACCATCTACAACCACTCTCTGCCTCCTGTCAGCCAAACAATTCTGAATCCAGGCAGCCAAATCACCCTGTCTCCCATACCTCCTAACTTTATGAATGAGCCTGCCGTGGGGAACCTTATCAAATGCCTTGCTGAAGCCCATGTACACCACATCCACTGCTCAACCCTTGACAACCTGTCTCGTGACCTTGTCAAAGAACTCAATAAGATTTGTAAGGCATGACCTGCCCCTCACTAAGTCATGCTGACTTCCTTTAATCACGCGATGCTTTTCCAAATAGTCATAAATCCTATCCCTCAGAATTCTTTCCAAAACCTTGCTGACTACAGACATAAGACTGACTGGTCTGTAATTTCCAGGGATTTCCCGATTCCCTTTCTTGAAAAGAGGAACAACATTTGCCTCCCTCCAATCTTCCGGTACGACTCCCGTGGAGAGTGAGGAAGCAAAGATCTTTACCAGTGGCTTAGCAATGTCCTTTCTCCCTTCCCGGAGCAACCTAGGATAAATCTGATCTGGCCCTGGGGACTTATCAATTTTAATGTTTGCCAAAATTTCCAGCACATCAACTTCCTCAATCTTGATCTGCTCAAGTCTGTTTCCCTGCTCCTCAAAGTTCTCATTCACAACAAGGTCCCTTTCCTTCATGAAAACCAAAACAAAAAAACTCATTTAGGGCTTCCCCTATCTGCTCAGACCCCATGCACAAGTTCCCTACGCTATCCCTGTTCGGCCCTACCTTCTCCCTGATCATTCGCTTATTCCTCACGTATGAGTAAAATGCCTTCGGGTTCTCCCTAATCCTTCCTGCCAAGCCTTTTTCGTGCCCCCCCCCCACCCCGGCCCTCCTCAGTCCACTTTTGAGCTCCTTCCGAGCAAGCCTGTAATTCTCTAAAGCTGTGCTAGACCCTTGCTCACTCCACCTTACTACGCTGCCTTTTTCTTTTTCACGAGAAGCACCTCTGTTCCCGTCATCCAAGGCTCCTTCATCTTACCCCTTCTTACCTGTCTCAGAGGAACAAATTTATACATCACTCACAACAACTGCTCCTTAAACAGTCTCCACATGTCTGCTGTGCTCTTTCTGTGGAACAATTGCTCCCAATCTGTACTTCCCAACTCCTGCCTGATAGCGTCATAGTTTCCTTTTCCCCAGTTATGTATCTTACCCTGGTAACTGCTCCTTTCCCTATGCCACCAATACGGTGACATATTGGTAATGTCACTGGATTAGTAACCCAGAAACCCAGGCTAATGTTGGTGAGGTCACAAATTCAGATTCCCTTGATGGTAGAGGGTGAAATAGGAATTAATTAATGTCTGGAATTAACTGTTGGCCCAATGGAATCTGCATAACCAGGGATTATCAGAAAAAATGAAGCTGGTTCACTCATGCCCTTTGGGGTTGGAAATCTGCTGTCCCTACTTGGTCTGGCCCACATGTGACTCCATACCCAAACAATTTGATTGATCCCTGTTTGTGGGTGGGCATTAAATGCTGCTCTAGTCTGAGGTTCCCAAATCAAATGAACAAATAAGAATAGATTTTTTTTGAAAATAGGCAGTTGAGGCAACACATTCCAATTGTATCAAATTATTCTTGGTAATTTGCCTGTGAAGTGCCTGAGGAAACTATATACACACACTAGTTGTTGTAGCTTCTATGATTAGCTGTGCCCATCACTTAAGCAATGTCTACAGATGTCGCATTCAAATGCCAGCTGAAATCTCTTGTTCCCAGTTCATTAACAGGATGCTCTATCAGATCGCATCACTGCCAGTCATTGACCCCACAGCACAGCATCTGGGAAGATTCCTAATCGACGCTAAACAATAAAAAAAATCAGTGATAGCTTATTTAGTTTAGAAATGACAGAAAGCAATTGTTAGCAATGTAATAAACTGACTGAAACATTGCTCATTCATTGCTTTGCCACAGATCTCCATAGTCCCCGGCACTGATTACTCTCAGGCTAATGTAACGTCCTCAGTATTAAACTGTTCCCTGTTGGCATTACACAGATTTATTCTATCCATCGATTAGATAAGCCTGTAGCTGATGAAAATCACAAACGTGTCCGTGACATGGATGTTACAGAATTGGTTTAGCAAATGAACATCGAGGTTCTATCAAAATCAGCCTGCAAGCAGAGCCAATTCCCTCACTAGTGAGCTTGAAATCAAGTTCGTTATTCATTCATTCACGGACACAGCCAATCAATAATTGAATGTGGGCATTATAATGTGTTATGGTTATAATGGGCCTGCTGTAATTCCCTACAATGCTGTAGAGTTTCTTCAGGTACCTCTTGGTTATAGGAATCTTGCCAGATCCAATCAGTGGCATCTGTCGACATGTCAACAATGACAATAATTCAAAAGCACTTCAAGACCCTTCTTGAGCAGAGGGTTGAATAATACATAGCTCAATTAGCTTGCCACTGGTTTTTTGTCTCCGTCTTAAATATCAATTTAGGTGCAAACAGTCCATCAGAATAAACTGTAAGAGTATATACAACAACCATTTGAGGAATACACAGATGAGCACTTGAAATACTATCGCTTTTAAGCTATGAGCCAGGTGTTGGTAAATGTAATTGCTCAACGACATGAGCTGACACAATGAGCTGAAGGGCCTTTCCCAATGCTGATTAAAATGCTCTGACTCCAATCACATCACACTCATGGAACACTTCAGATGGATTGTAGCCTACTGTTTACACCACTGCACCAGCAATTTTTAAATAGGTCCACAATCTGTAAATTGGTCAGACAGAGAGGGATTAAAAAGAAATTTCCAGATTGTTTGTGAAATGCAGCGTAGAATCAGATAATGGACAGCACTGAAGGAAACCATTCATCACCTGCAGTCTGTTCTGAAGAGGGAGCCAGTTCATTACCATTATCCCTTTCTTTCCTTATATCGCTCCAACATTCTCTCTCCTATGTACTAAGTTCCTTTTGAAAACCTCTGTTGGATACATATCAATCATATTACCAGGCACTTTGCTCAGAGCATCAATTGTTGTTTTGCTTAATTTTATATGGGACATAGCCATCACCAGCATGGGCAGCATCTGTCATCCATTCTTTTGAGACTGTGTTGGTGTAATACCTTCTTACATTGCTGCCAATCTAGAAGTGCATTCTGGAGGGTGCTCCAGGATATTGAATTAAGCTGTGATACCTTCTCAACTAAAATCTGTAACTTCTGATTGTCAACTCTCCAGTCACTGGAAATCCTTCTTCCAATTTTGCTTGACCCAAATTCTTCACAGTTTTAAAGGTTTCAATCAAATTTCCTCTTGAACTCTTCTGCTATAAGAATAACAATTCTATCTTCTCTAGTCTTTCTGCATTACTCTAAACCATTGCCCCCAGATAATCCCTGATAAATCCCTTCTGCATTCTCTGCAAAGTTTTCACTTCCTTTCTTAAACTGTGATAGATAGAGATGAGTGCAGTTCTCCAGCAGGGTCTGTCTGATTATTCTTCCAATAGCATTCATTTGTTTATACACTATATGCTGGATCTTCATCTTGGGTTCAGGAAACAGTTGTCATAACGAGCAAAGGAAATAAGTGCAGAAGTAGGCCATTCAGCTCAACGTATATTCAATGCTCCATTGATGGCACAGTGACTCACGGCACCAGGGACCTTTAGCCAATTCCAATCTTGGCAACTGCCTGTGTGGAGTTTGCATATGCTCCCCGTGGGTTTCCTCCCACAGTCCGAAGATGTGCAGGTGAGGTGGATTGGCCACACTAATTTGCCTCAGTGTCCAGGAATGAGCAGTTGAGATGGATTAGTCATGGGAAAAGCTTAGTTATAGAAATGGGGTAGGGTGGGTCGGTGTTGGATGCTCTACAGAGGGCTGGTATTGACTCATTGGGCTAAATGACCTGTTTCCACACTGTAGGATTTGATGATATTTCAAAAATCTACCAAAGTTTCTAAACGTTGTCAATGATCCAGCATCCGCAAAACCATGAAACAGAGAATTCTAAATGTTGCAATATAATCAATGTACCATTTAACATAGAACATTAGAACATTACAGCGCAGTACAGGCCCTTCGGCCCTCGATGTTGCGCCAACCTGTGAAACCAATCTGAAGCCCATCTAACCTAAACTATTCCATTAGCATCTATATTTTTATCCAATGACCAAATGGAGGTATAGTGCAAAAGGAATGGAAAATTGCTACACCCTTGTTCAAAATAAAAAAGGTGTAAAACTAAGCCCAGCAACTGCAGGCTAGCCAGCTTAATCTGTGGCATGGACACTTTTAGTAAAAATAATTCAAGAATCAGTTAACAGTAATTTTGATAATCAGCGAGTTAATGCAGAAAAGTTCAGCAGATTTGTTGCAGGCAAATTGCAACTAATTTTGAATATTCTGTTAAGCTTACAGTTTTGATCAGAATGTTGCAGTTGTAGTACTATACAGTGACTTCCAAAAGATGTTTGATAAAGTGTCACAGCATAGGCTTGCCAACAAAGTTGAAGCTCATTGAATAAAGGGATAGTGGCAACATAAATACAAAATTAGCTGCACGAGAGGAGACAGATTTTTTCAGATTAGGGCAAGTTTACAGTGGAGTTCATCCCCATGGGTCAGTACAAAGCCACTGCTTCTCTTGATCTGTATTGATTGCTTAGATTTGGGTGAATAGGGCACAGTTTCAGAATTTGCAGGTAATAAAACTTGGAAGTATTGTGAATTATGAGGACAGTGCAGAATTTTGAAAGTCCCTAGATTGGGTCAAACGCGCAAACATCTGGCAGATGGTAATGCAGAGATCCAGTTTGATAGAAAAAGTGAGAGTTGGTAGGAGAGGAAGGAAAGTAGAGACTGAGCGGGCATATGTGTACAAATTATCCAGGTTGGCTTGGCAGGTTGAGAAAGTTATTAATAAGACGAACAGGGGATGTATAAACAAAGGTCAG
This sequence comes from Stegostoma tigrinum, assembly GCF_030684315.1. Taxonomy (NCBI): domain Eukaryota; kingdom Metazoa; phylum Chordata; class Chondrichthyes; order Orectolobiformes; family Stegostomatidae; genus Stegostoma; species Stegostoma tigrinum. Next base: position 8,088,616 of record NC_081368.1, read on the forward strand.
AACATAGAACAGTACAGCAATAGGACCAGGACCTTCCGACAATTGAGTCGGTATCGCCAAAAATAAGTACATCACCGGAGCAGGCCTACAATGTCGTTCTAAACTGATCCTATTTGTCTGCACATATCCATTGCTCTCTATTTTCTGCATCTGTATAAATGTCTCAAACTTAACAAATCTGCTCCTAACCAACCACACCCCTCCCCACCCCATCTTGCAGCATGTTCCAGGCACTATCACATTCCTCAGTGCTTTTTATGCTCATTTTGAGCAGAATGCCAATGGCACGATGTCATCTAATTCAACAGCTCCTGATGCACCTGTTCCCTCTTGCCTTCCTAATTGTTTGACATAACTGTAGGCTAACTTTATGTGATTTGTTTACAAGGATGATCCAAAATCTTCTCTGCACCGATACATGCAAGTCTTTCACCATGCTTCCTTCTATTGATGATAGTTTCACACTTGTTACTTGATATTCCACCTGCCATCTCACTCCCACTCTCTTGACCAGTTTGTATCTTTCTGAAGTTTCTTTGTATCGTAACCGCTGAACTTTCCCACGTTACTTGGAAACTGTCAGCAAGCTACCAATACACAATAGTAGGAGTGTGCAAGACGCACTGCAGTAACTTACCAGGTCTCCTTCAATTGCATTTTCAAAGTCCACCTAGAAGGACAAGGGAAACAGATTTATAGGAACCTCATCACCAGCAAGTTCCTCTCCAAGCCACTCCCCATCCTAACTCAGAACTGTATCACCACTCCTTCATTGTCCAAAATCCTGGATCTCCCTTCACAGCAGCACTTATCCATTCACCTCAAGGTCTACAGTCAAGAATGCAGCACAACACCAATAAGAGATGGACAATAAATCCTGGCTTAACTGGTGAAGCCCATATCTTATGAACAAATGTAAAAAATATAAAGACATGAAACTCCTGAGATGCTGCTGGGCCTGCTGTGTTCATCCAGCCTCACATTTTATTATCTTGGATTCTCCAGCATCTGCAGTTCCCATTATCACTAATACATTATGGTCTGTTCCCTCATCTAAGTCAATATTGATCCAAAAGAGTTGAAGCATAGACACTGATCTTTGCGTAATGCCCCAGTCTTCAAATATAACAATGAACTGATTAATCCTGCTTTCTGTTTTCTGTCTATTAATGAATCCATACTAGCATTATACCCAGTGCTGAGAGGCCTCTTTTCACTGATGAGATGACAATTTTAACTGATGATTCCTCTTTATTGACCCTGAAAGCAGATTAAATTAATTTACCTCTTCAAAAATCATATAACCAGCCACCTGAAAGGGAGGTCCTGTCAGCATATCATGTTTGTCAATTTGCTATTTAAACATGTCCTCCTCTACCAATCAATTCTTAGAAGTCAATTTTGCACAGGTCAGCGATAACACTTTAAGAGCCTGTGTGGCTAATTGCAGGCACTTTGTCTTTGTGGTAAAAAGAAGCAACAATTTATTTTGTGATTACCAGCTTTTCTCTTAAACACATTAAAGTGCCATCAGTTATGTGGGTAATTTGACGACTGCATGTCTGCAGCAGGAGCAGACACACAACGGATGAATGAGGGATGATTTCCTCAAGGTTTTTATTTCTAAATTTAATTATGGGGTGTAGGTGTCACTGGCTAGGATAGCTTTTATTCCCCTGAGGTCAGTTTAAGAGTCAACCACATTACATTAAGTCTGGAATAGTTCAGACAAGGTCTGAATACGAGATTACCTTCCTTAACGGACTCAAATTAGACAGGTTCATACAGTAATTGATATTGGTTACCTGGATATCATTCAACCAATTTTTAATCAAGCTCTAATTTCACTGTCCATCAAGATGGGATTTAAATTCAAATAACCAGAGCTTTAACATAGGGTTCTGCATTCATAGGAAGGGTCTGAGGAAAGGTCACTCAACTCGAAATGTTAATTCGGATTTCTCTCCACAGATGCTACCAGACCTGCTGTGCTTTTCCAGCAATTTCTGTTTGTGTTTCTGCGCTCCTTGTCTAGTATCATTATGAGTGTAGCACTGTCTTTCCCTATAAGCAAGCAACACACAAGCACTTGTACTGAGCTTGTGTTGTCCACGGGTGAGAGGTATTTCAGGACGTTACACCAGCATTCACATAAAAGCTGGGGACTTCTCTCTTGTGCCATGGCCAATTGTCATCTCTCAACCAGCATCGATAAAATAGAAGTTAGAATGAAAGGGCACAAATTAAAAGTAATTAAACAAAGAAACAAAAGTAGCACATAAGTGTGGAGAAATGTTTGCGCACAGTGTGTGGTTAAGGTCCACAAAGTGTTATTTAAGTGTGTATTGAGGTGGTGGGGGGGCACGGTAGGTGGGGAGAGTAGTGCAGTTTCAATTGAACATGGAATTAGACCGCTGTTTGAAAAGAAAGAGTGTTTGAGGTGAAGGAAGGAAGGTGGTGGAATGGCACTGAGTGAAGTACTCATGAGGAAAGCTGAAGCAGACACTACTGATTGAATGGCCTCCTTCTGCAAAGGAACAGTTCTAGGATTCTATAAGAGCCATTTATAGAACATCATGAGTGCAGGCTGGTTCCCATGTTTTGTCCACTACAATGACTCTACTTGACTATATTTTAAATCAGTAGTTCATTGGTGTTTTACAATACCTTCATGCTGGAAAAGACTCCACACAAACCTCTCTTTCCTTCTCTTATACTTCTTTCTTTTCAAATGGGGAGATGAGGACCTAGTTGTATTATTGTTGAACTGTTAAACCAGAGACCCGGTTAATGTTCTGGGAACCTAGGCTCAAATCCCACCATGGTGGAATTTGAAGTCAATAAAAATCTGAAATTAAGAATCTAATGATGACCATCCGGTTCATGAATGTCCCTTAGGGAAGAAAACTGCCATCCTTACCTGGAGTGGCCTACATTTGACTCCAGACCTACAACAATGTGGTTGACTCTTAAACTGCTCTCTGGGCAATTAGGGATGGGCAATAAATGCTGCCTAGCCTGCAATTCCCTCATCCCGTGAATGAATATTTTAAAAAGCCAGTTTTAGACCTACATCAGAAATTGCACCTTGAGTGTCAAACCTTGCTGGAAAGGAAGTGTCCATGAAAAATCTTTATTAAAACGTAAATACCAAAGGTATGGATTCCTTTGTTCAAGAGGAATTCCATTAGTAGTACAGGAGGCCTTGTGGCTCAGTTAGTAGTGAGACTCCCATTCAACCTAGAACTCCCACTTCAAGACTTTTTGACCATTGTTTGAGCACTCACAATGCTGTTCAAACAGTTTGATCACCAACCTACTCATCCTTCCAATACTTTCTCATCATTCACCAAAAGGATGAAGTTTCCCTGAGGATACAAAACAAATGTGGATTACAAAAACAGAAATTGCCGGAAAAGTTCAGCAGGCCTGGAGAGAAATCTGAGTTAATGTTTTGGTTTCAGTGACCCTTCCTCAGAACTGATGATAGCAATGAAAATGTTGGTTTTAATGCAGAAGTTCTGGTAGGAGAAGCGGGGTAAGGAGTAAACGATAGGTGGAGCTAGAGCGCAAGGAGAAAGAAGAACAGTTGGGCAGACAAAGCAGTGGGTAATGATTGGCCCAGAACCCTGTAGCCAGTTCTTTTATAATTATATAATAAACTGCATCATTGAACTAAATGTAGCACATTTCATAATATACAAGCCAATAGCATAGAAGTCCTGCCTTCCTCTGGAAACTTCAAGTGGTGTTATATGTCAACTGGTCCTCATTCACAATCAGTAACTTTATCTTGCATTTTCTCATAATTAGATGCTCATTCCACACAAAAAAACACAAAACATTTCAGAAAACCATTGCTTGATATATATCACAAATAATAAGTCTGCTTGTGCAAGGTTATGGTACTATAAAATAATCACAGAACACAAGAGACAGAGATAATAGGAACTGCAGATGCTGGAGAGTCCAAGATAACAAAGTGTGAAGCTGGATGAACACCACAGGTCAAGCAGCATCTTAGGAGCACAAAAGCTGACGTTTCAGGCTTAGACCCTTCATCAGAAAAAGGCCCGAAACGTCAGCTTTTGTGCTCCTAAGATGCTACTTGGCCTGCTGTGTTCATCCAGCCGCACACTTTGTTATCCTGAGCACGAGAGACAACTGGGTTATTATTTTATTAAGAAAGTCACACATCTTGACTGAGTTGCGATCTTGTAATTAACTCACACCAGTCTGTTAGTCAATTCGTATTGTGCTGGCAAAGACTTTGCGAGTCACCACTGTTCCAACAGGAGATCTTCAACAACAATGATGTCATATCATTGTGGTCCTTTCTTTCTGCATTTCTCTCTGTAAAAGACTTTGAGACATCCTGTAGTGCTTAAAGTGTATAGGCCACGTTAGCATACTGCCTGGTTCAATGGCAATTTGAACTCTTCTCCTGTAGAAACTGCATGGTGTATTTTACTTAATCTTACTTATTCAATTTATTTATTTTTAGATGAGAAATAAAGAATTTGCTTCTGGTTTTACAGATAATCGTGTCATTTAGAGCGATTTAGTTTTTAAAGCAGGAAAAGTGGCAGCCAAATTGTACACAGCAAGCTTCCACGACAGAAACAACATAAACAAATAGGTGATAATGGGAACTGCAGATGCTGGAGAATCCCAGATAACAAAGTGTTCATCCAGCTTCACACTTTGTTATAACAAATAGGTCATTGCTCTAAATTTTGTTGGTTGAGAAACTAATTTTGGTCTCAATGATGGGGAACCTTTTTCTTATGCTTCATCAAGATATATGCAAGCTTTGATGCAATGCTTGGCATTTTTGTTCAAAATTTAAAGGGGAAGACCATTGAGAATAGATGAAGCCCCATTGTCACATTGAGGACACCCTCAGTCATGTTGTGTGTCACTACTATTGGTTTCATACTCAGCTAACAACTCAAAACTAGCCATCCATGATACACTGTGGGCCATCAATAGCAGCAGAATCATTCTCCAACATAATACATAACCTCATGGCCTGGCATTTTCCAACATTTTTCAGTTACCATCAAACTGGGAAATCAACATTATTTCAATAAAGCTCAGCAGGTCTGGCAGCATCTGTAGAGGACAAAACTGAGTTAACATTTCAGGTCCGGCGACCTTTCCTCAGAACCCTTCCTGCGTTAACCTGAAACGTTAACTCTGTTTTGTCCTCCACAGATGCTGCCAGACCTGCTGAGCTTATCCAGCAACTTTGTTTTTGTTACTGATTTGCAGCATCCGCAGTTCTTTTGGTTTTTATTTCAATAAAGAGTGCAGGTAGGCATGCCTGAAACAGCACAGGGCACACCTACAAAATGAAATACCAACCAAGTGAAGCCATATTGTCGGATAATTTGCATACCCAACTGTAGGAGTAGCTTGTGATAAACAGAATTAAGCAGCCTCATAACTGACAAATCCTAACTGAGCTCTGCATTTCATCTTGATCCAAATGGAAATAATATCAGACAAATTAAAAGGTGAAAGCAAGAGGTCTCACAAATTTCCCTGCCCTCAGTCCTGGAGGAGCCCAGCACAATAATACAAAAGACAAGATTCAAGAGCTTATGACACTCTTTAGACAGAAATGCCATGTACATGACCCATTTTAGCTTCCTTCTAAAGTCCTCAACACCAGGAAAGCCAATTCAAAACACTCCATGTATCAAGAAATGGTTTAAGACAATGCATACCACAAAGGCTATGTTGCTTCTAGTACTTTCCCTACTGCTTCTTGGACTTCTAAGGTCCATGATAGCACCGGAGCACAGAATTAGAAGCCCATGCTGGAAATGGCAGTGGCATGCCAGTTGGTGTGTGCGGCAATTCCAAAAGGCAGCACAGTTTAGATGGAATATTGATCCTGAAAATATCCTGGCAATAGTACTGAACACCTATGCTCTAGAACAAGCCATGACCTGAGCCATATTATTTCTGCACCATTGGCATTTGTGGAGTTTTCTCCGAAGACAAATGTTGGGGCATTTTGGTTTGGTGTGTACATTTGTTACTTCTACCAATATATGATACTACATAAGGGTTGTTTCAGATACATCATTGTCACTAAAACTCCTTTCTCTTTGCTTTCTCTTGAGCCTATGTAGCTGTTAATGATAGACAATACACTATCTTTAACATTTTGTCCTTCTGCCAGTGACATATTGTCACAGCAGTGTATACCATCTAAAATCTGCATTGTAGCAACTCACCAAGGCTCCTACAGGAAGCACCTTCCAAACTTATGAATACTACTATCTAGAAGGACAAGGGCAGCAAATACCTGGGAACACTACCACCACTAAGCTCCTCTCTAAACCACTCACCGTCTTGACTTGGATATGTGTCACTGTTCCTCCACTATCTTCAGGCTCCTTCAGGTCAAAATCCTAGAACGCTCTCCCTTGTGGCATTGTGGGTCGACCTACATTTCGGGAGAATAAATGACCCATGTTCATTTTTTTTAGGTATCAGCATTCTCTCCATCACATAACACAGCCATCAATGGGCCTGGAAAAGATGCTTAGATGTGTTATGGAAACACCAAGTGCTGGAGAATATCTGGAATCATAATTCCTATTCATCAGTTTCTCTCGAGCTACAGTTACCGCATGTCATGTGGCAAATGGTACAATGGCTGAACGTTCTCTTTCAGATGGAAATCTATCTAATTTGCACTTGACTGATTTGATACTGTTGCTACTGTCTCCTTGCAGTCCCACAGATTGTCTTCTCAATCATCAAACTGTTGCTTCAACATTCGTTTTAAATCTCCCCATCGTCCCTGCATTTTAAGCATATCTGAGTCCCCTGTTTCTGGATTAGACTGAACTGCTTGTCATTGTAAATATGATCCAGGCCTTGTGGGATGCTGAATGCAGTGATCACATCACACCTTTCAACCTGCACTTTCCCAGAGAAAACACTTCCAATTTACATAAACAATTCAAGAAGCAAAGAGCTGTTCAGGTGTCTGAAAATTCAGCCAAAAAGAAAGAAACAATTAGCTGCTCTTTAATTTGCTCTTTGTGGGAATTTTGCCGTGGACCATTAGTTACTGAATATAGCTGCATAACAGCCGTATCAATTCAAACAGCAATTCATTCTCTGCTAAGTGCTTTGGGATTTGTGGTGGTAAAGGCGCATTATATCAGAGGACTGAACATCATTAGAGTGGGCCTTGTGGTAGGAGTGCACAGTATGAGTCAAAGTGCCACCCTTTATGAGAGTCGGCCAACCATCATTGGACTTAAAACCCAAATGCCCATCCTGCAGCAGGATTGCACTTCTGGGTTCTGAACAGATCAAATGTGGCACTTATGCCCCTCTGTACCAAAAAGCCTCAATCCCTCTCATCAACTCGGCATTTTCAGCAATGCTATTTCCAAGTAGTGGGCACCACTGGGACTGAAAGCAGGTCCATGAAGAAGAGTGATGTCATAGAGCCCTACAACCATAGAGATATCCAAGATGGAAACAGACCCTTCGGTCCAACTCGTCCATGCTGACCAGATAACCTAAATGAATCTGGTCTCATTAGCCAGCGTACAGCCCATATCCCTCTGAACACTTCCTTTTCAGATACCCATCCAGGTGCCTTTTAAATGTTGTAATTGTACCAGCCTCCAGGTTTCCTCTGGCACTTCATTCCATGTATGCACCACATTCTGTGTGAAAAGCTTGCCCCTTAGCTTCCTTTTAAATCTTACCCTTCTCATCTTAAGCCAAGACCTTCTAGTTTTGGACGCCCACGCCCTGGGTAAAGACCTTGGCTATTCACCTTATCTGTGCCCCTTATGATTTTATTAACCTCTATCAAGTCACTTCTCAGCCATTGATTTTCCAGGGAAAATAATGCAAGCTTATTAAGCCTCTCCTTAAATCTCAAACTCTGCAATGCTGTCAACATCCTTGGAAATATTTTCTGGACACTTTCAAGTTTAACAACATCTTTCCTATAGCAAAGAGGCCAGAATTGGACACAATATTCCAAAGGTGGCCTAACCACTGTCCTGTACAGCTGCAACATGGCCTCCCAACTCTTCTAAATAGTGCATTGACAATGAAGGCAAGTGTGCCAAACACCTTCCTCACTACGCTGTCTACTTGCAGCTCCACTTTAAGAAACTATTAAGCTGCTCCAAGGCTTGTTTGTTAGGCAATACTCACCAGGACCTCACCATTAACTGTATAAGCCCTGCCTTGATTTGCTCTACCAAAATGCAGCACCTCACATTTATCTAGATTAATCTCATCTGCCACACTTCGGCCCATTGGGCCACCTGTCCAAGGTCCTTTTGTATTCTGAAGAGACCTGCTTCATTGCCCACTACTCCACTAACTTTGGTGTCATCTGCAAACTTACTAACATACCTCTTTTATGTATCCTGAGGCCAGCTAAAGTCCAGGATTTCAGGGTTTGAGCTGGATGGAGTAGGGGAGAAGTATGGTAAGAATGAGGATGGAATCTTGAGGGCAGCCCCCAATCATTAAGGGAGACCCTTGTGAGTTTGTTTAGAACGTTGGTGAGGTCTCTTCTCGAGTACTGTGTTCGGTTCTGGTCACTTAATTATAGGAAGGATATTATTAAGTGAGAGAGGATTCAGAAAAGTTTTACTAGGATGTTGCCAGGACTGGGGGGTTTGAGTTATAGGGAAAGGCTCTAGAGGCTGCTTTTTTTTCCACTGGAGCAAAGAGGTTGAACGATTACCTTCTAGAGACTTATAAAGTTATGGAGGGATTTAATAAGCAAAATGACAGTTTTTTTTCCCCTGTGGTGGGGGCTTTGAAAACTAGAGACATAGTTTTAAGGTTGTAAGAGAAAGATTTAAAAAGGACATGAGGGGTAACATTTTTTACACAAACAGTGACTTATGTGTGAAATGTACTTCCAGAGGAATGAACTTCCAGGGGAAGTGGTGATGTGGGTACAGTTACAAGAGATATTTTGACAAGTACATGAACAGGAAATATTTGGAAGGATATGGGCCAGGAACAGACAGGTGGGATTAGTTTAGTTTGGAATTACGGTTGGCATGGACTAGTTGGACCAAAGGGCCTGTTTCTGTGTTCTGTGACTCTGATATTCCTTCCTGCATTTCCAAAGATTTTTTTTTCAAACTCCACCCGTCATCCCAACCTTTTTAATGTAACTAGCAAGTGTGAAATGTACCTTCACAGGCTTGGGAACAAACTCAAGCAACATTTAATGAATCTCTTCAAAGAAAAACAGTGAGTGGGCATTTAATTTGGACACACTGCTACCCATTATATTCTGGGAAGTGACTCAGGAACGAGTGGGAAGAGAATGGGTGTGAAGTGAATGGGTGGAAAGAGGACTTGCCTTGAAGTCCCACTGAAAATACCATCTCTTGGAATTGGAGAGTAACCATATGGTACTCAAAATCAAGCCTGTCCAGTCAACAACTTATTCAGGCTAGCCAAAGGATGCCAATCAGTCCATATTCGGCACTTGCATCAATGCATTTATTTTCTTATTAGCCAAACATTGTAATTTTCAGTGTAGGATTTAAGACTTTTTTCAAGAAATTGACAGTTGATCATTGCTGGTAAAAAAAAACTAACAATAAATAAAAAAATTGCTTGAGGCATCAGCTGACAGAGTTGCCTTTGTTTCGTAAAATTAACACCTTTGTTTTGCGTCAATATCATCACTCCATATCAGGAATTAACTTCGGACAGAAGATCGATTTCTGGCAGCTCTGATGGGCAAACATTCAACCTTAGCATGTAAGGTATTGAAGGGCAACAAAATAGCTTGAATTAAATTCAGTGTTGTTACCATAGCAAACGTCCTTTACAGCATTGTGATCCGCAAAACATGACAGAACATTGAAAGGAATATTCAGGTTAGGGGATCAAAGGTTTCATTGTGGTGGCTGATTTTGAGGATACTTTTGTTACTTTTATCTAAAAGGATGAAAGAGAGATTGAGCGATAGAAGAGTCTACAGAGGAATACCTGTGCTTAGTCTTTGGGGACTTTACAAGGCAAACACAGAAATATTATTAATAAGATTCTGAGGAAGGATCACCAGACCTGAAATTTTAACTCTGACTTTTTTCTTCACAGGTGCTGCCAGACCTGGTGAGCTTTTCCAGCAGCTTCTGTTTTTGTTACAGAAGTATTGTTTCCTCTTATGGGACAGTTTCAGAACAAGGGGCCTTAAAGTAAAAATCACTGTATGAGGATGTCACTGACTGAGCCAACATTTATTGCTCATTCCTAATTGCCCAGAAGACAGTTAGCAGTCACCCATATTGCTGTGAGTGTGGAGTCACATGTAGACCAGACCAGGAAAGGATGCTGTTTCCTTCCTGAAAAGGGATTTGTGACTCTTTTTACCTCCGTACTCAAAATCAACAATGGATTCACGGTCATCATTAGATTCTCAATTCCAAATTTGTATTGGGCTCAAATTCCATCATTTGCTGTGGTGGAATTTGAACTCAGGGCCCCAGAACATTACCTGGGTTTCTGGATTAACAGTCCAGGATAATGCCATTAAGTTATCACCTCCCCAAGCAATCTCAGGATTATGGGGTCACACATTTAAGGCAGAGGAGGAATTTACTCTCTCAGCTGGTTATCAATCTGTCAACTTCTTTACCACAGAGGGCTGTAGAGTCTGGGTCATTAAGTATAATGAAACCTGATATGAAAATGTTTTAATCTGTAAAGGAATAAAAGGTCATGTCAAAAAGGCAGCAAAGTGGAGTTGAGTATTAGCATATCAGCTATGATCTCATTGAATGGCAGAGTAGTCTTGTTGGGCTGAATGGCCTACTTATCCTCCTATGCCTCATGGCCTTATGGGTCCTGGGTACATGAAGGTAGAACCATAAAGAGTGAAGCAATTCAAATCTGGGATGCTCAAGAGGTCGGAAATAGTGAAACACAGATATCACAAAGACTCATGCAGAAACAGGAGATTAGAGAACTTCCAACGAAGTGAGATCATTTGAAAGAATAACTGAGGATTCTAAAACTAAACCTTGGGTTAACCATGAATGAGTACAGGACTGATGGGTGTGGGGTATGAGGAGCTTGTTGGTATTCAGAAAGTGACTTTACATTATCTTCCGTTTATGGGAGTGGAAGGTGTGTGAATCATCAAGAAAGGGCCACAGTGTTAAATTCTGGAGGCAATGAAGGCTGATGTTTTTAGCACTAGATGCACTGCAGCAGGGCCGAAGGGATGTTACAGATGTGTAAGGGTCTTTACAATGTTGTAAAGATATGGCCATATGTTGATGTTGTGGTCATATCAGATAGCAGGGTCCCACTTGACCTTCGGGTAGCAGCGCAGGGAGAGAGCTGAGAGAGATGGAACATCAGATTTCATTGCAAATCCACACAATATAAAACTTTAGTTGGGCAGCATGGTGGCTCAGTGTTTAGCTTTGCAGCCACACAGTGCCAGGAACCTGGGTGTGATTCCAGCCTTGGGTGACTGTCTATGTAGTGTCAAGTGGATGAGCCAGGGAAGCATGGGATTATAGGTATACGGTGGGCTGCTGTGTGTTGGTGGGATGCTGTTTTGGGGGGGTCAGTGCAGACTTGATGGGCTGAATGGCCTTTAGCTGAGGGATTCTATCATGCATCTGGTAGTTGGGAAACTGTAACTGCCGAAACTGAAACGTATAACAGTCACTAAGAATTAGAATGAAAGTAAACAGATAGAAACTAGGATAACAAAGTGTAGACCTGGATGAACACAGCAGGCCAAGGAGCAAGAGGAGCAGGAAAACTGACATTTTGGGCCTAGAGCCTTCTTCTCTACACCTTGTTATCTCAGATTCTCCTTCATCCACTGTTTCTACTATCTCAGATAGAAGCTAGGAGTAGGAGCAGGCCTCTTAAGTTTCTCTGCCATTCAAAAAGATCATGGTTGAGTCAATTTCTCTCCATACCTATTCTTTTGATATCTAAAAAAAATTATCAACCTCTTTCTTGAACATACTCAATATCCCAGCTTTTCCAGCTTTCTGTGGAAACAAATTCCAGAGGCTGACAACTCCTCTTGGTATGAAATGTTTTACCCTGTACCCTGAAACTGTGGCTCCTGGTTCTACACTGAAAACAAGAAGTGCTGGGGATCACAGCGGGTCAAGCAGCATCTACGAAGAGAGAGAGAGAGAGAGAGAGAGAGCGATAGAGAGCAAACTAACGTTTTGAACTTGGATAATGCTTCAACAACAACAAAAACAAAGTTGCTGGAAAAGCTCAGCAAGTCTGGCAGCATCTGTGGAGGAGAAAAAAGAGTCAACGTTTCGGGTCAGGTGATCCTTCCTCAGAACTGATGGCGGCTGGGAAAATGTGAGGCTGGATGAACACAGCAGGCCAAGCAGCATCTCAGGAGCACTCCTGAGATGCTGCTTGGCCTGCTGTGTTCATCCAGCCTCACATTTTATCTTGGAATTCTCCAGCATCTGCAGTTCCCATTATCTCTGTGGCTGGGAAAACATCAGTTTCTATGCACAAGATAGGGAGGTGGGTGGTGTAGGGAATAAATGATAGGATAGAGCCCAAAGAGAGAGAAAGACAGTTGGACAGACAAGGGAGTTGCTAATGATCGGGCTGGGAGGGTGAATAGTTGTTAATGGGGACTGTTAGTGACTAACAACAGGAGGTGTGTAGTGGCTAGCTATGTGGTATCCTTGGAGGATTCAAAACATGAGGATGAAACTTGAGCTGGAATCCATGTGGGGTGAGTCTGAGCAAGAGGCAGTCACTGAGGTATGTGATATGGCTGTGGAAATGAGTTTTAGCAAATACCTGGATAATTCTTCGCTAGCTCCAAAGAACAGCCATCTAAACTTGAAACATTAGTTTGCTCTCTGTCCGTGGATGCTGCCTGACCTACTGTGATTTCCAGCAATTTTTTTTTTGTTTTCAATACAGATTCCAGCATCTGCAGCTATTTTCCCCGGCTCTATACTCCCCAGCCAGTGAAAACATCCTCCCTGTGTCAAATCTGTCAGGCGTTCAGAATATTATAGGTTTCAATCAGACCCCCTCTCATTCCTAATGCATGAATTCAGGAAATGCTGCTTTAGCCACAGATTGGCCAGAATGTAAAATGGGGGGAGAATAAAGAAAGAGTGGAAGAACAATAGTGATAGGATATTCTGTCGAAGGAATAGACAGCTATGACACCAAGACTAACAAAGTGTGGAGCTGGATGAACACAGCAGGCCAAGCAGCTCCTTAGGAGCACAAAAGCTGACGTTTCGGGCCTAGACCCTTCATCAGAAAAGGCCTAGACCCTTCATGAGAAAAGGGTCTAGGCCCAAAACATCAGCTTTTGTGCTCCTAAGATGCTGCTTGGCCTGCTGTGTTCATCCAGCTCCACATTTTGTTATCTTGGATTCTCCAGCATCTGCAGTTCCCAATATCTCTGATGACACCAGGAATGTTGCCTCCCTGGTGCCAAGGACAAATGGTGAGGCAGGACCCAGGTTTGAATCTCGTCAGGGTAGATTTTCGAATCTGAATTCAATAAAAATATCCGGAATTACAATACTACTGGTAACCATGAAACCATTATTGATTCATAGGAAAAACACATCTGGTTCACTAATGCTCTTTCGTGAAGGAAACTGCCATTCTTACCAGATCTGGCCTGTGTGTGACCCCAAACTCACAGCAATGTAGTTGACTCTTAACTGCCCTCTGAAATGGCCCAGCAAGCTGCTCAGTTGTATCATCCTTATGAAGTCTCAATAATTTGCAATGGTGTGATTGGCCATGTGAAAATTTGTTTTCTGTTGTCACTGGTACAAACAATGTAACGGGTTCTGTTAAAAACCTCTGAATTTAAATGAAAGAAATTAAACTGATATCTTTGGTTGTTATGTTTTTGTCCGCCAAGTGACTCAATGCCTTTCTACACATAAAGAAGATTAACAACCTTGACAATATGGCACCTTGAATCCCCGAAGGATACATAACAATCATTGTAGATGCAACAGCAGCTCATCAGATTATCAGACCTTGTTACAGCACCTACTGCTCTTAGCGTCACCAACATTTAATTAAGCGCTGACATCTTCATTACAGTGACAACAAGGCATATACATCAGTCTTAGAGATGTTATTGTCCAATAATCTCCACAGACAAAATTGTAATTTTGGTATGTGACATCAATCCACTGTGATAATTTATTACCCATATTCACTGCATTGGAATTTTTGCTTATAAATTGGAACATCAATCTTTCTGTGCGAGAGTTTTGTGTTAGTTTAGACATGACGCTTGTCACATCCCCAAATGTCTGTCACTTACGCACATACTTATGCACACTCACACACAACATGTGCACATGGACCCACAACATGTACCCCGGCACACAAACATATACACAAACACACATATGCACACACAAATAGCACAACACAAACACACACATGCAGACGTATGCACATGCACAGGTGCACACATCCACACACACATGCTCAGTTGCACACACACAGGTATATATGTATAAGTACACACATTCACACAGGAACCCCGCCCACACACACACATATGCAGACGTACATACTGACATGCACACGTAAGCAGACATTTGTGTACACGTGCAGACATTCTACACTCCAAATCCAACATTTGGGAAAAGTGAGACAACAATGGTTGTAAATGGTATCTATTCACTCCACCACCAATAGAGCCCCTTTTCAACATTGCTCACAGTTCAGAAAACTGTGTGCATTGGATTGTCTACTCTAGGCATTTCCTCAGCAGTTTCAGTGCTAGAGAGGTGCAACCACTATGCATATACAGACTTCAGCAAGGCATTTGATAAGGTTCTCCATGGCAGGCTCATTCATAACATCAGGAGGGATGGGATACAGGGTGATTTGGCTGTCTGGATTCAGAATTGTTTGGCTGACAGGAGGCAGAGAGTGGTTGGAGATGGTAAGCATTCTGCCTGGAGGTCAGTGCTGAGTGGTGTCCTGCGGGACTCTGTTCTTGGGCCTCTACTCTTTGTAGTTTTTATAAATGACTTGGATGAGGAGGTTGAGGGGTGGGTTAGTATGTTTGCTGATGACACAAAGGTTGGAGGTGCGGTTGATAGTATCGAGGGCTATTGCAGGCATCAGCGAGACATTGACAGAATGCAAAGCTGGGCTGAGAAATGGCAGATGGAGTTCAACCTGGATAAATCCGAAGTAATTTATTTTGGAAGGTCGAACTTAAATGCTGAATATAGGATTAAAGGCAGGATTCTCGGCAGTGTGGAGGAACAGCAGGATCTTGGTGTTCAAGTGCACAGCACCCTCAAAGTTGCCACCCAAGTGGATAAGGTTGTTAAGAAAGCATATGGTGTTTTGGCTTTCATTAACAGGGGGGCCAAGTTTAAGAGCCGTGAGGTTATGCTGCAGCTCTACAAAACCCTGGTGAGACCACACTTGGAATATTGTGTCCAATTCTGGTCACCCTATTATAGGAAAGATGTGGAGGCTTTGGAGAGGGTGCAAAGGAGATTTACCAGGCTGCTGCCTGGACTGGAGGGCTTGTCTTACGAGGACAGGTTGACTGAGCTTGGACTTTTCTCTCTGGAGAGAAGGAGGAAGAGAGGTGGCCTGATCGAGGTGTACAAGGTAATGAGAGGCATGGATAGAGTCGATAGCCAGAGACATTTCCCCAGGGCAGGATTGACTGCCACGAGGGGTCATAGTTTTAAGGTGTTAGGAGGAAGGTATAGAGGAGACGTCAGCGGGAGGTTCTTCACCCAGAGAGTTGTGAGCGCATGAAATACTTTGCCAGTGGTAGTCGTTGAAGCAGAGACATTAGTGACATTTAAGCGACTGCTGGACGTGCACATGGACAGCAGTGAATTGAGGGGAATGTAGGTTAGGTTATTTTATTTTTGGATTAGGATTATTCCACGGCACAACATCATGGCCCGAAGGGCCTGTACAGTGTCTGCACTTTTCTATGTTCTATGTTCTATGTTCTATGTAACACACATGCAGATGGTCAATGCTGTCTGATGGCCAGCATGAATATATAATGCACACCTATGTTGCCAACATATTGTGTGTTTATGGCCGTGTTTTTCCACTGTATATGCATCGTGAATGATTGCGGATGCAGCCCCCAACGCTACCCATCTATCACACATTGGCTCTCTTGCCCCAAACCATGGCAGTATTATTGTAGCTGTATTCCTTGAAGTTATGTCTTTATCATGTAGTTATGACTGAAATGACAGTGCAGATCCACTGGTTCTCAGCCTTGATATTAATGTAACAGTGATACCTCCAACATCACCATCTCCTTCCTATGTGCCCACCTCACACTCTTCACACTTCTCCAGGTCATCACCCAATGTGTGAGCATTGAACTTCCAACTGCTAATCCCCACCCAAACCACAGCAACCCTCCCAGTTATCCTTAATTTCTTTGAATAGAGGTGATGGAATAATCCAGACCTGTGCAGTCTCCCAGATAGTGGCCATATCTATCCCTGCCCATGGCAGGCGTCCTCCAAGCATGGTCTCAGTACAGACCAAGGTGAATCGCCTTGCACCACCCCACAGAGAACAGAGGCACAGACGCCATGAGTGAAGCCTCTTGCATTGGATGCCTGACTGTGACTGCAGCCTGGGACTTGTATGGTAGACTGCCCTGCCCTACAGGAAAGATGTTGAGTTTGTGTTGGACTGGGTAGTTTGTCAAAACTAATATCACACTGTCTCTCACACAGACACAGAAAGCCAGGATGGCTCTGGCACCCACCTCCTGGCTTCATCCACGTGAAGAAATTGCTGCCAAGGCCAGTTTTATAAACCCCAAGTTCTGTCATTCATACTCCTCTCTCCTCCCAAATTCCAGCTACCCAGTCAGTTCCCAGCTGTCCTTACCTGGAAGACACATCCTCCAGATATGGAGCAAACCAAGACGCTTCTTTGTGAAGTTAGGGGCGGTTGTGGGGGAGCGGCGGAGACATGGGAGGAGGAGGGGTGAGAGAAAGCAACAACCCAAAAGTTCAGTCCAATGTCTCCTGATTGTCCCTCCTTAGCCCCCAAACACACACTCGCACAAATCTCTCTCTCTCTCACACGCGCACACACACAAATTGGCCCCAGGACTAAAACCCACACAGAGGCAAAGCTGCGGTTTCAAACCAGCTACAAGGCATTTTTATCCAGACAAAGGAACAGAAATTTCTGCAGCTAGAAACACAAATTTATCCCACAGGTGAGCACAGTATTTTCACACAGATTAACACAAGGTGTGAGTGGGACGAGGTAACCATTAAAGATGGGGAGTTTATTTAAATTAGTTTCTGAGAATGAAGATCAGTCCATTTCACAGGTGAACATCACCAGATTACATGAATCTGTTGTACGAGTGGAAGCTTGTTCATTGTACAAACAATCATGAGTTTTTTAAACACATTCACCTCTTTCCTGACAATAAAGTGAGGGACATCACAGTAGTGTGCCACTTTGCCATTGATATTTTGTCAGTAAAAGCTGAGAATTATCTGATTGACGCAAAAAGCATGGATTCGTGAGGGGTAGATCATGCCTCACAAACCTTATTGAACTCACTGAAGAGGTGACCAAACACGTGGATGAAGGTAGAGCAGTGGATGAGGTATACATGGATTTAAGTAAGGCGTTTAATAAGGTTCCCCATGATAGTCTTATGCAGAAGGTAAGGAGGGATGGGATAGGGGGAAATGTGGCAGATTGGATTCAGAATTGGCTGACCCTTAGAAGATAAAGGGTGGTAGTGGATGGAAAATATTTAACATGGTGCTCAGTTACGAGTGGTGTACCACAAGGATCTGTTCTGGGTCCTCTTCTATTTGTGATTTTTGTCAATGATTTGGATGTAGGTGTGGAAGGGTGGATTAGTAAGTTCGTGGATGAAACAAAGGTGGGTTAAGTTGTGGATAGTGCGGAGGGCTGTTCTAGTTTACAAAGCAACATTGATTTGATGCAGAGCTGGGCTGACAAGTGGCAGATGGAGTTTAACCCTGAAAAGTGTGAGGTGATTCGTTTCGGAAGGACAAACTTGAAAGAGGCATACAGGGTTAATGGGAAGATTCTTGGCAGTGTGGAGGAGCAGTGGGATCTTTGACTTCATGTCCACAGTTCCCTGAAAGCTGCCACCCAGGTGGCTAGAGTTGTTAAGAAGGTGCATGGTGTGTTCGCTTTCATTAATAGAGAGATTGCGTTCAAAAGCTGTGGAGTTATGCTCCAGCTATACAAAAGCCTGGTTTGGCCACATCTGGAGTATTGTTTCCAGTTCTATTATAGGAAAGATGTGGAAGAGTTGGAAAAGGTGCAGAGGAGATTTACCAGGATGTTGTCTGGAATGGAGGAAAGGTCTTACAATGAAAGTTTGAGAGAGCTAAGGCTTTTCTCTTTAGAAAATGATGAAGGATGAGAAGTGACTTGAGAGAGGTGTACAAAATGATCAGAGGTATGGATAGAGTGGACAGCCAGAGACTTTTATATAGAAGAGTGTAAAACTGAAGTTTAAGAGAACAAACGATAATTTGTTTGAAGTGCATGTGGCATTGAATGGTCTCATTAAGGTGAATGTAGAACAGATATCTTGTGGGTCAGTCCAGAAATAGAGGGCACTGTTTTCAAAGTTGGCAGTTACCTGCTTCAGACAGAGATGAAGCCCTCAGGGGGTTGTGTGACTTTGGAACCTTGCCTCAGAAAGTGGTATAGCCAGAATCATTGAATATTTTTGGGATGAAAGCAAATATATTTTCTTGTTAGGTAAGAAAATCAAAGGTTATTTTGGGTAGATGGGAATGCAGACTTTGAAACACAAGAAGATTAGCCAATATTGAACAGCATACAGGCTTGAGGGGCCAGATTCATATTTATCTAATTCATATGTTCAGGTGCTCCATGTAGGTATATGAACACACAAGTGATAAAACTTTGAATAGTGACGTCCAACAGTCAGAATTGTCTTCATTCACACACAGAACATGGGAATATGGGTCAGCATTTATCGCATCAACTTTAGTTGCCCTTGGGAAAGTAGAACTGCTACAATCTATTTCTAAAAACCAACTCACCACCAATTTCTCAAGCGTCATGAGGAAATGGGCAATAAATGCTGGCCTAGCCAATGACACCCATGGGTGAACAAAGAAAAAATGTGGTGGTGAGTCCTCTCTTGTGACTAGAAACATAGTTAGCGCAACAAACTAAATATGACTCCAGTGAGTCTAGGGTTCCTTGATCCCACATTTGATCAATTTTCTGCCCTGGTGCCAAGTCCAGCCTTCTTCCTTCACGTTTGGATTTCAGGTCTTATGCCCAAATTTGGACCAAGGCTTGAATCGGGTCTGGAACTGAAGGAAAACAATTGAAAATTTGGTGAGAGATAATGGGAACTGCAGATGCTGGAGAATCCAAGATAACAAAGTGTGGAGCTGGATGAACACTGCAGGCCAAGCAGCATCTGATCATTTGGTGAGCCAGTTACTTGTGACTTAATACAGTTTGAAAACACTGTTGCCAGCGCCTTGCTTCACTCTGTTGATGTTTTCAACCTTCTCAGCTTCTAGTTCGTATTTCAAGCACCTGCACGTGATTTACTTTTAGGATTTGACAGAAGATGATTTTGAAGATTTGTGCATATAAATTCATCCAAAACCCTTGACTAAAATTGGGATCAATGGCGTGAAGCAAACATTCTGAATAGTTGTCAATCTTTCTCAGTGTCAAAGATTTGTCTTTTCTAAAGTTAGCTCATTAACTGAAATATATTTGCGCTTCACTCTTACCCTGCATTGTTTATGCTTTGATTGATAGCAGTGATAAATCTTGACAATATTGAAGCTGAAATGAACAATGTTCTGTCAAGTCTCCCTCATAAATACAGCTATCAAATATTTGGCCTTTTTCTTCCACCTACCAGTTGATGTGAAAAAAACCAGATGCAATATACATACTGTCAGTCGTTAATGGAATGTTGCTTCACCAACACTTATGGGAGCGAAAGATGTTTGAAAACTCTGCAGACAAAATCTGCCAACCTCATTTATTGTCTGTCTGAAGTGGTTGTGGCAGTTTTTACTTCAGAGGATAATAAGAAACAATAAGAGTGATTGGAGTCACAAATAGACTCGATTCGGAAGAGGTGAAGGACAGTGGTGAACCAATTGGGCTTCCCAGCAATTGAGCTGCTTTCGTGCCAATCAATGCATTAGCAAAACCTTAGAACGCATTAGCAAGTTTGTTGAATTTAATTTCCAGCATACAATAATGAGAATGAATATGATACGGAGATGGAGCATTGTCTGATTAACAGTGACATCAGCAGGTATGTGCAACAGACTGTGAAGGAGGGATCGAATAGCACGTACTGTAGTGAGAGATTTACTGGCAGAGAAGTATTGTACGCAATGAAATAAATAAAAGAGCTTGCACAACATTCAAACGTTAGATACCAGTGACTCGTAGTAAGGGGAAACAATTGGAGGCTAAAATACCAGAAAAGACAAGGATGTCCAGCTGTGCAGAAAGCTACAGAACAAAGGGATTTGGGAGTCCCTCTCAATGAATCACAAAAAGCTAACATCCAGTTTCAGTGGATAATATGGAAAGCAAATGGAATATTGGCCTTTGTTTCAAAGGGAATGGAGGGTAAATGTAAGGAGATTTTGTTAAGATTATACAAGGCATTGGACATTTTATTAAAGGAAATATAGACTGGCATTGGAAGCCATCTAGGGGCAGTTCATTAAACTGATACTGGATATGAAGGGACTGTCTCATGAGAGGTTGAGTAGATTGGGCCTGTATTCATGGGTATGCAGAAGAATATGAGGCAACATTAATAACTAAAATGAGTTCCTTAGGGTACTTGACAGGATTACGGTCAGCATTAGACGTGGAAAGATTGTTTCCCATTGGGGGAGAGTCTCGGGCCAAAGCGCATAATCTCAGAATAACTGGCCATATAATTAAGACAGAGATGAGGGAGAATTTCTTCTCTTGCAGGATTACAAATCTGTGGAATTCTTCACCACAGAGAGTTGATGAGGTAGTGTCATTATGTATATTTAAGGTTGAGATAGACTAATTTTTAATCAGTGAGGATATTGAAGATGCCAAAGATATCCAGGAAAGCAGAGTGGACAATTATCAGATCAGCAAGATCTCATTGAATTGGGGAGCAAGTTCAGTGGGCTGAATGGTCTGCTTCTGCATTATGTCATATTGTCTAGTGGTGTCTTCGAAGTGCAGAACAGAACACTTAGTCATCAGCCTCGTGGTAACGTGAACCAATGAAAATCTGTGAATTTGCAACTTCTGAACCAATTGCATTACTCCACCACCAGCAGAAACAACGCACTTCCTCGACCATCAGTTTCATGTGTAGAGAGGAACTTGGCTTAGAACATTGATTTGTACCATGGTGTGGTAACATATTTAAATGCCATATCATTGTAATTAACGGATATTGCTGTGTTTAAGCCACTTTGGCCTTTATTAGTGCCTATCAACAATGACACAATGATATATTCATATCAGAGGCATGACGTTTGGTGTGAGTATGATACCTGGCAGGGGCAATGACATTCGCACACACAGTTCCCAAAGCTCTGCAACTCGGACTTTCCTTGTATATTTTCTGTATCCACTGAAGATTCATTGATCAGGATTGGTGTGTATGTTTGATTGACAACAGCTTCATTATCACGTCATGATGCTCCAAGGCAAGTAGAAGATGAGTAGGGTGAAGCTTTGTCATTTTTCATCCAGAAATTATTATGTTCCTACATTGAATCTTGAATGTAAACTGCAAGTGTAGGAATAGGGGACGAGACAAAATAAACAGTAGCAGGAGTATAGGAATGCGCTGTGAGCCATGGGGAAAAGGGAGCACGGGAGCCAACGCTTCACAAAAAATGCTGTAGAAAGGGAAGTGGAAGGGTTCAGAAGTGAAGAAAGACTGAAATAATACAAATGATATGTGTTTATGATGGCCTGTCAAAACCCAAGGTCACTCTTTATTATTGAATAGTTCATTAATAAAAGCCTTTATTATTATGACTAGATCCTGGGTGAGGTTCCCCAATTTTTTGCAATTCCTGTTGGGACACCCCAAATTGTCAAACTCCAATTTACGGAGGGAAGTACTGGCTCAGTTTCACAGTTGCACCACAGAAAGCATCCTGTCCAGATGCATCAGGGGTGGCACGGTGGCTCAGTGGTTAGCACTGTTGCCTCACAACACCCAGGGACCCGGGTTTGATTCCAGCCTTGGGTGACAGTCTGTGTGGAGTTTGCACATTGTCCCTGTGTCTGCGTGGGTTTCCTCCAGGTGCTCCAGTTTCCTCCCATAGGCCAAAGATGTGCAGACTAGGTGGATTAGCGATGCTAATTGCCCATAGTGTTCAGGAGTGTGTAGATTAGAGAGATGGGTCTGGGTGGGATGCTCTGAGGCTCGGTGTGGATGTGTTGGGTAGGGATTCTATTCTATGCTTCTTTCACAGCTTGGTATGGTAACTGCTCTGCCCAAAACTCTGCCCAATTACAGAACTGTGAACCCCAGCCTAGTCCATTATGAAAACCAACGTTTCTTTCCCTTGACTTCATCTATACTTGCTGCTGCCTCAGGACAGCAGCTAACATGATTAAAAACACCTCTCACCGCAGCTATACTCCCAGCCACCCTCTTCCATCTGGCAGAAGATACAAATGTTTGAAAGCATGAACCAACGGATTCAAGAACAATTGTTTCTTCCCAATTGTTATCAGACTTTTGAATGTACCTTTCATGTATATGGGGTGATCTTTCTCTGCACCTTCTCTGTAGCTGTTACACAATCTTCTGCATTCTGTTCTACTACCCTGATGTATTTGCACAAGGTGTAATTTGTCTGGTCAGCATGCAAAACAATACTTTTCACTGTATCTTGGTACATGTGGCAACAAGAAATCAAATCTAATCAAATCAACATTTCGATACTGAAGACCATAAGATTTGGGAGCAGTATTAGACCATACAAGCCATGGCTGATATGTTTCTCAGCTGCATTTTCCTGCCTTTTTCCTCCAACCCTCAATCCCCTTACTATTCAAGAACTTGTTTTAAATATATTCAATGACATGGTCTCCACATCCCTCTGCATCGAGATGCTTTTGAGTTTAGAAGTCAAATTAAAATAATATGAAATAGTAAGTTAAAGTAATGGCTAAAATACAAAGTAGCTTTCAAAACAACAAGATTGTTGATAAAACAATGACAAAAATGACATAACTAAATATTTTCATTAACTAACTTGCATTTCCAATGACTTTCTGTGACCTTATACTTTGAGGAAAGACTGGATACTCACTTGGCATGGCATGCCAATTTCCAATCTCATCATTCTCTGTTCTTCATAACAGTAAGAGCAGCTCGCTGAGGATTGTCAGTTCGAGCCTATATTTCAGCAAGAAAAAAAAAGGCTATAAAGAGAATGGAAGAATTTACAAACTCAACGGGACCGTAATTTAAATTAGGTTCTAAATGTTCTTAATTTATTGCAAGCTATTATCCTTTATGATGCTTGTGAACCACTTACCTGAACAGATGCCAGTGAAATGTAGTGGAGAAATAAGCCAAAAATTCTGATTTAAGAATCATGAAAATCCATTTTTAAGGAAAACGTTGTTACTCTTTATTTTTAGAATATGGCCATTCAATGTCAAATATTACCTTTGCAAAACACTTCTTGAACCTAATTATGAGGATTTTTTAAAAAAGTAATTAAATAACATTTCAAATGAAGATCACAAATGCCTCCCAATATCAAAGGTACATTTATCAGATTAAATTGAATTGGCAGCTCCAAAAGAGGCCATTTGGCCCACCTTTTCTGTGGTGGTGTTAATACCTCTTCATCCTGCATTATCCAACTTACTTTTCAGATCCTTTAAACAATTCAGTGCTACTTGCCTCAACTATTCTGGAGAAATCAGTTATCAAGCTGTCCGGTTTTCCAGTCTTCTGCCTATCCCGGATAGTGTAGGGGGATGAGTTTGGATTAGCTCACAGGTTGGCGCAACATTGAGGGCCAAAGGGCCTGTTCTGTGCTGTAATGTTCTATGTTCTATGTTCTAACAGTGTGGGAAAAAATTTATAGTGACACCAGAGGATGACTTTCTAACTGATTAAGGAAAGATAACAATCGGGAGACTTACACTAAAAGTTCACTTTGCCTGGCCTTGCAAGTGTAGTTCAACTAAGTAATTTGTAAGACAATATTGCAGGATCGTACGCAGCAGTTTTCCTCTATTAACGTGAATTAGGCTGAAAGGGTTAAATAGGGAAAAGCCAAGAATGGACTTCAATTAATGAGATAACAAGGTGTAGAGCTGGGTGAACACAGCAGGCCAAGCAGCATCAGAGGGGCAGGAAGGCTGACGTTTCGAGTCGAGGCTCTTCTTCAGAAATTAATGATCCTTGTATGAGATTAATCCTGTGCATTCTAGAGGGTAGTGTCAGTAGAACCTATGAACAACAGATAAGGCTGTCAAAACATTCTAAACAGGCCTTGCATACAGGTAGAGAGACAAGAGGTGCCAGGTATCAACAGGGAATGGGAGAAACAATAACATCTGGGATACGATTAATTATTCCTTGTCTGAATGAAGGAGACGATATCAACATTAGCCTATGACCTACAATGGGCATCTATCTGTCTTTTAAGTTTTACGAAGCATGACTGGAACTTGGATAATGAGATGCCCATGTTGCACAATCTTTTTGTAAAGACTCTGCTTTCTCTTGTCTCCTCAGAGTTATTCAAGTTGGCCCTCAAATACACTCTCCCTGCATACACTTGAATAAGTGATCAAAAATATGCACTCAAAACTCCTGAGGCATATTATCAGAATTAACTACATCACCTCAAAACTGTATTCCTGTTGTGGGTTATTGATCATGGGGAACACTAGTCAGGAAAAAACTAACCTAGTCAGGTGCAGCTCTGTTAACCATGTTAACCTCTGAGCTTTGGGCTTGAAGAGCCACCTAGAAACCTAAGCACAAAATCCAAGTTGACAAGTTCAGTGCAGAAATAATGGATTGCAGCAGTGTCAGACGTGCTGCTTTTTAGCTGAGTCATTAAATAGATATGCATACACTTACATAACAAACAATCTTGTGGCACTATTTCGAAGCTGGGTAGAACTTAACTGGTGTTTTATCTAATATTAATCCCTCAAGCAAGATCGTCTTTACCGATAATTGGTTATCATCTCCCACATTTGGTGCTTGCTGTGAATAAATCGGCTGCTATATTTCCCCTATAGTAAAAACTATGAAACATCCTGCTCTTGTTCAAAGGGTTAGAAAATAGATGCAGGAGTAGGCCATTCGGCTCTTCAAGCCTACACCACTATTCAATATGATCATGGCTGATCATCCAATTTCAGTGTACAACTCCTGCTTTCTCTCCATACCCCTTCATCCCTTTGGCTGCAAGGGCCATGTCCTGACCACCCTTGACTATATCAAATGAACTGGCCCCAACAGCTTCCTGTGGTAGAGAATTCCACAGGTTCACAACTCTGAGCGAAGGAATGCTTCCTCATTAAATAATTCTAATTTCTATTTGTTTTGCTTCTCCGCCCACTTAGATGGAAGATTCAAAAATCAGACACTCTTAGCATTGTGTTAGATTGGGTGGGGTCAATTAGTTAGGGTTAATACTAGTCAGCAGTCAGTTCATGTTTGGAAAAGATGCCCAGATCATGAGCTGGGAGCTCCAACATTTTTTAAATCTGGTGACTCTGATGCAGGGCACCAAAGAGGACTTTTAGTTCGGCTTGCCAAGTTGAGGTTTGAGGATTGGACTTAGGCAACCACCAACACAATATGTCATGAGGAATGGGGTTGAGTATGATGGATGATGATGGATCAGTAACTCAAATTCAACACAAATGAGTTTATGAATTGGATGGAGTGTAAAGGGGTGACAAATTCATTTTGTTTCTCTTACTGATTTTCACATCCAGCATTATTATGTTTCTGCATGTAAAAAAAATACGAAGATCTCTTCTAAATTTGCACTGGTGTTTCTCCATCTATTTTATCATTTGATTTCATTCTGATGTCTGAGACAAAAAATACAAAGTTATGGCAACACTCATTTCTCAATTGGAGTCAATCTATATAAAACAAAAACAGCAAATGTAGACCATCTACATAGATTTGATAAAGTCACCATAGTTCTACCAGACCATAAGAATGTTCTCTCTCTCAGAGAGGACTAGTAGTAATTGAGCTGAAGGCCACCACGCCTCAAGAGAAGGAAGAGTTTGAGAAGGAGAATCCCTCCTGGTAACTCAGTTGGTTAGAATAAGTTATAACCTTTTTCACAAATGCGGGGTCTTTGCAATCAACAAAGGAATTGTACAGGAACTGAACCTGCACTGTTGGCTTCAACATGGATTGCACAGCAGGCTCCTAGCCAACTGAGTTAACCTCTAATGTCAAGAAACAGGCCATTTGATCCCAGCTTCTTTGTGCATTTGATTATCTTCCAACTGAGCCCTCTTCCATCATTTCTCATTGATATACACCATCATAAATATTTACCACACTCTCTCTCGCAAACACTTGTTCAGCTTTCCCTTTATTGCATAAATACTGTTCATTTCAACCACTCCTTGTGATTGCCCAGTTTCACTCTCCTCTTTGGGCAAAGAAGACATTTTTTAAATTCCTTATTGGGGGCCTTGGTGCCAATTATATAATGATGAAATGTAGTTATATTCTTCCTCCCAAGAGGAAGGATTCTTTCTGGGCTGAAAACAAAAAATGTTGGAGATCACAGCTGGTCAGGCAGTATCTATGAACAGAGATGAAGCTAACGTTTTGAATTTAGATGATTCTTCATCAAAGTCAAAGTGAAGTGTGGAGGGGGTAGCATTCATGCAATAGTTGGGGGTGGAGATTGGAGAGCTGGGGGAGACAACCAGAGTTGTAATCACTTGATCAAAACCATTCATCTGTGAGGAGGACACAAAAAGGTTGCAAAGAAATATCAGGAGCAGGCCAACGAGGAGACAGATGGGATACAATGTGGGCATTTGCAGGGCCATTTATTTTGACCATAAGAATGAAACAGCAGAATATAATTTAAACATTGAATTGTTGATGTTCAGAGAGACTTGGGGTTACTCATACAAGGAACACTGAAAGTTAGCAGAGATAATGGGAACTGCAGATGCTGGAGAATCCAAGATAATAAAATGTGAGGCTGGATGAACACAGCAGGCCAAGCAGCATCTCAGGAGCACAAAAGCTGACGTTTCGGGCCTAGACCCTTCATCAGAGAGGGGGATGGGGTGAGGGTTCTGGAATAAATAGGGAGAGAGGGGGAGGCGGACCGAAGATGGAGAGAAAAGAAGATAGGTGGAGAGAGTGTAGGTGGGGAGGTAGGGAGGGGATAGGTCAGTCCAGGGAAGACGGACAGGTCAAGGAGTTGGGATGAGGTTAGTAGGTAGATGGGGGTGCTGCTTGGGGTGGGAGGAAGGGATGGGTGCGAGGAAGAACAGGTTAGGGAGGCAGAGACAGGTTGGACTGGTTTTGGGATGCAGTGGGTGGAGGGGAAGAGCTGGGCTGGTTGTGTGGTGCAGTGTGGGGAGGGGACGAACTGGGCTGGTTTAGGGATGCAATTGGGGAAGGGGAGATTTTGAAACTGGTGAAGTCCACATTGATACCATTAGGCTGCAGGGTTTCCAGGCGGAATATGAGTTGCTGTTCCTGCAACCTTCGGGTGGCATCATTGTGGCACTGCAGGAGGAGTTAGCATGTGGGAACAGCACTTGAATGATTTTGATGGGATAAATACTGAGATGTTGTTTCATCTCTCTGGAAAATCTAGCTCTAGGGGAAAGAAGCTTCACACTTGACCAAGTTAAATTCCATCTGACATTTCTTACCCAGCCACCTAATTTGCATCACTCCTTCTTGTGGTCTCTTCACAGGTTACTTTCACACCTGACTTTATATCAACAGAAAGCCTGAGAATATCACATTCAATCCTCTATTTTAAGTCATTACTATTGATATGATGAAGCTCAATCCATTCAGATTCTCATGACATCTTGCTATTTATGGCTTGCTGATACAAACATTTCCCATTTGTTCCTTCATTCTATTCTCTCCTCATTAATTCACGTGTATGATTCTGATTTTGCTGAGCCCTAATTTTAAGCATTCTCATCTTATTTGGAATCTTATTAAGCATTTCTGCAAATCCAAATATTCCAAGTCTTTATTTTTCCTTATTTACCCAGGTAGTTACATACTCAAAAACCTCATCCACATTTTTTGGATATTCTTTTCGCAATCCATATTGGTTCAAACCAATTATTTTATGATTTTCTTAGTTTCAGTCTATATTTATAGATTCCTATATTTTCTTGGCTACTGTTACCAGGTAGAAGCTCCCACAAACAAATGTCCTGAAAGCAGCAATGCATTAACAGAGAATTGGCATGTTTTATGCACTTAGCCAGAACAATAGAAGAATGAACTACGAATTAAATAGGAAAAGATTGCAAAGAGCTGCAGCACAGAATGATTTGGTTTGATCAAACATGAATCACAAAAAAATGGCGTCTAACTTCAGTACGCGATGTGGAATGCAGATTAAATACTGTCCTTTATTTCAAAAGAATTGAAGTATAAATGGTAAATTAAACAATACAAGGATTTTCGGCAGTGTGGAGGAACAGCGGGATCTTGTTCAAATGCATAGCACCCTCAAAGTTGCCACCCAAGTGGATAAGGTTGTTAAGAAAGCATATGGTGTTTTGGCTTTCATTAACAGGGGGATTGAGTTTAAGAGCCGCGAGGTTATGCTGCACCTCTACAAAACCCTGGTGAGACCACACTTGGAATATTGTGTCCAGTTCTGGTCACCCTATTATAGGAAAGATGTGGAGGCTTTGGAGAGGGCGCAAAGGAGGTTTACCAGGATGCTGCCTGGACTGGAGGGCTTGTCTTACGAGGAGAGGTTGACTGAGCTCGGACTTTTCTCTCTAGAGAGAAGGAGGAAGAGAGGTGACCTGATCGAGGTGTACAAGGTAATGAGAGGCATGGATAGAGTCGATAGCCAGAGACTTTTCCCCAGGGCAGGATTGACTGCCATGAGGGGTCATAGTTTTAAGGTGTAAGGAGGAAGGTATAGAGGAGACATCAGAGGGAGGTTCTTCACCCAGAGAGTTGTGAGCGCATGGAATAGTTTACCAGTGGTAGTCGTGGAAGCAGAGTCATTAGTGACATTTAAGCGACTGCTGGACATGCACATGGACAGCAGTGAATTGAGGGGAATGTAGGTTAGGTTATTTTATTTTTGGATTAGGATTATTCCATGGCACAACATCGTGGGCCGAAGGGCCTGTACTGTGCTGTACTTTTCTATGTTTTATGTTCTGAGGCATGAGTCAGACCACAGCTGGAACACTATGAACAGAAGAATGAGGACTGAAACTTACAAGATTCCAAATTCCAAAGATAAGTCGCTGTGGACTCGAAGTGTTAACTTTATTTGAATGAATGCATGAATGATTTTATTGTCATGTGTATTTTACAGTGAGAAAAACGGTAAAATACAGTGAAAAGCTTGTCACCATGACCCGATGTCATTTTAAATAGTTTAGGAATAAGAAAAAGCATAGAAAGAGGTTAAAGAGAGTCCATTCATCCGGAGGCAGCTCATCATCAACGATGCCTGCACCACCATCCCTCCTCCAACATTTCAGCACCATCTACAAGTTGCCACTCTTCAAGTGCCACCTTTTGCGGCTGGGCTGATTCTCCTCTGCTACTATATCTCTGCCACTTGTGCAAGAGCCACCAGCTTCAGTGTTGCATCTCTCACCACTGAGACCACCTTGTTGATGTCACTGTGATGCCTTTCTGCCACCACCTGCCCACCACCAGTGCTGGACCTAATGAATGATGAAGTTGCCAGTTCTCAGGCCTTATCATTCACCCCGGGGCTTACCTCACCGATGTTGCATCTGCCAATGTAACAGCCACCGATTCCGATGTAGTGCCCTGTGCTCGCCCCTGAAAAGTAACTAAGGGTCCACTGGAGTCCACGCTGGACTAATTTGTGAGTCTAGGCTGGGATCCATCACTTCTGGCGATCTCAGGACAACAAGTAAGTAAAGGAAAATTAAGAAAAGACAAAGAGGGAAGAGAAAAAGTAGAAAAGAAAGAAAAAATACCGAAGCAGATGAGCCCCAGTTCGGGAGCCCTACTCTGCTGCTATTTTAGTAGATGACCTTCTCTCCACAGATTACCTCTCTCCACAGAAGTTGCCAGAACTGCTGAGTTTGTCCAGCACTTTTTTTTTGATTCCCCAGTGTCTACAGTATTTTGCTTTTATCGAAGATTCATAGTGGGCTTGACAGGATAGATGTGGAGAGGTTGTTTCCCATTTCTGGGAGAGATGAGGGCCAAATGGTATAATCTCAGAATAAGTGGTTGCCTATTTAATACAATGATGAGGAATAGTTATTTCTCTTACAGTGGAGTTAGCCTGTGAAATCCTTTAGTCAAAATACTATAGAGGCTGAGTCATTAAGTATATTGAAGGCTGAGATAGATAGAATTTTAAATAGAAGGGGGATCAAGGGTTATGGTGATAAAGCAGGAAAGTGTAGTTAAGGGTGATCAGATCAACCATGGCTTGATTGGCCAACTGACCTAATTCTTGTGATCTTAGAGAGTTACTCACTGAATTACAGGTGTTTTAATGTCAGCTTGTTCTCAGATTCTATTACCTTTCTCTTGATGAATTTCTTGCTCAATCACAGCTGAACAAGTGTCATAGAGTCATAGAGCTGTACAGCGTGGAAACAGACCCTTAGGTCCAACTTTTCCATCCCGATCAGATATCCCAAATTAATCTAATCCCATTCGCCAGCATTTGGCCTATGTCCCTCTCAACCCTTCCTATTCATGTGCCCATCCAGATGCCTCTTAAATATGGTAATTGCACCAGCCTCCACCACTTCGTCTGGCAGCTCATTCCATGCATGCACCAGCTTCTGTGAGAAAATGTTCCCCCCTTATGTCCCTTATAAACCTTTTCCCACCCAGCTTATATCTATGGCCTCCAGTTTTGGATTCTTCCATCCAGGGAAAAGACTTTGACTATTTACCCTATCCATGCCTCTCTTGACTTTAGAAACCTCTATAAAGTCACCCTTCAGCCTCCCACATTTCAGAGAAAATTGCCCCAGCCTACTCAGTCTCTCCCTCTAGCTCAAACCCTCCAATCCTGGCACATCCTTGTAAATCTTTTCTGAACCCTTTCAGGTTTCACAACATCCTTCCTATAGCAGGGAGACCAGGATTGTATGTGGGTTAAAAGTGGCCTCACCAATGTTCTTTACAGCCACAACATGGCCTCCCAGCTCTTCTCCTAAATGTCCTGACCAATACAGGCAAGGATGCCAAACACATTGTTCACTACCCTGTCTACGAGTGAATCCACTTTCAAGGGGTGGCATGGTGGCACAGCGGTTAGCACTGCTGCCTCACAGCACCAGAGACCTGGGTTCAATTCCAGCCTCAGGTCTGTGTGGAGTTTGCACTTTCTCCCTGCGCCTGCGTGGGTTTCCTATGGGCCCTCCAGTTTCCTCCTACAATCCAAAGATGTGCAGGCTAGTGCATTGGCCATGCTAAATTGCTTATAGTGCTCAGGGCTGTGCAGTTTAGGTGGGGGATGGGTCTGGTGGGGTGCTCCAGGAGTTGGGGTGGACTTGTTGGGCTGAAGGGCCTGTTTCCACACTGTAGGGATGTTATGATGAAAAAACTATGAATATTTTATTTTTTGAGAAAAGATGTTGGAGAATAGCTGGTAGAAATTAGAAATAATATCCATTCACTGACACCGGTTCATTGAGATAATTAGCTGGAATTTCATAGCTTTGGGTTCCACTTGTAATTTTTGCTCCATTAAAGACTCTTATTCATGGCCTTGTGCAGGTACAAGATGCTAACTAGTTGAACCTGTCACTGTACTTGCAATTAAAAACCCTGGCAAAATTGTAACGAAAATATGTCTCAAGAAGTGACAAAACTGTATCTAATTACCAGCAACTGACCTGTCAAGATGCATAACAGGGCAACAGGGAGAAAATAATGAGGTCTCCAGTAACCCTGTCACCTAAAATAGTTACCCTTTATTTTCTTTTCTCTGGACGTTGAAGTCGTGAAAAATATGAATGCTCCATAGGAATCACAATGTCCAGTGCAACAGAGATAGTAGACGCTGGAGAATCTGAGGTAACAAAGTGTGGAGCTGGATGAACACAGCAGGCCAAGCAGCATCAGAGGAGCAGGAAAGCTGACGTTTCAGGCCTCGACCCTTCTACAGAAATGTTTTTTTCCAGAGGGAGGAGGGTAACTTCTTCAGGGTAGGCATCCTTAGAAGAGGCTTTGCAGTGGGGTTAAAATTGTTTCAGAGATAGTAGAACTGCAGATGCTAGAGAATCCGAGATAACACAGTGTAGAGCTGGATGAACACAGTAGGCCAAGCAGCATCAGAGGAGCAGGAAAGCTGACGTTTTGGGCCTAGGCCATTCTTCTGAAGAAGAAGAGTGCAGTGCAACACCCTTTTTGTTGGCTATTGAATATTCTGTAACATGAACACCACCAGGGGTTGCTGTCCAATTTGCAGAAGAACAAAATCTCA
This sequence comes from Stegostoma tigrinum, assembly GCF_030684315.1. Lineage (NCBI taxonomy): Eukaryota > Metazoa > Chordata > Chondrichthyes > Orectolobiformes > Stegostomatidae > Stegostoma > Stegostoma tigrinum. The sequence continues at coordinate 8,121,384 of NC_081368.1, forward strand.
TACAAACTTATTTACCAGCTTAGAATGCAATTTGCAGGGAAAGGAGGCGCAAAGGGAAGGGAAGGAGATAGAATAAAGAAAAAGAGGCTGGAAGGAAGAATTGTAAATTAGGAAGAGACAAAGGGAAAGCCATGGAGGAAGGGAGGTGATACTATTCATGGTTAATCTTATGCTAGCCTGGATGACCTGTGGCACAGAGAGTTGGCTTCTTCCTGAGTTAGATATCCAATGTATCTCTGCAGCACCGACTATTTACAAGTTTGGCAAAGGAGGGAGAGAGGAAGGGTAAGGTTGGGAAGGAGGGAAAGAAAGACTGAGCTTGGGAAAGGAGAAAGGTGGAAACGAAGGAATGGGGAAACAATGGAACTGAAGGTGAACCATCATTTACAGGGGAGAAGAATACAGTTATCAGGTCAATTAAATTTTCATCAGCATGAAACAATTTACAAGTGTGACATTACAATGGCCTTAAAGGGTATATTTTGTCCTTTGTTTTGAAGAAACGTTTTAAAGCAGAGGTCCATTGAAAACTCATGAAGTAAAGAGCTTGTGAGCCCTTGGGATTTTGTTTCAAAAGTTGAAACAATAGAAACTGCCTGAGTGGGTGGGGTCAAGCTCCCACGGAACCAGGATTTTTAGTTTTAGTATCAGTTGTTGCTGGGGTCTCAGCAGGATTTGGAAGCTGCAGTGAATCTCTCCCTGCTACACTCTCTCAAATTTCCTCTTCATGTTCTTCCTCTTGGGCTGCTGGAATTGCATGTGGAACAATCTATGTTATTGATTTTGCCTTTGCCAAAAGATGTTGCTGTACTGGATGTTACTATACTGAAACAGTTAATTGCTAATTGTTGCTGTATCTATTATTTTGTTAAGCATTTTGATAAGAGTTGCAGCTAAGCTAATTATTTTCTTTAATTTCTTTCTTTTGTTGGATTTTAACTATAGTGCATGAATAAATCGTGTTTTCCTTACTATTGAGTAGTTTAAACAATCAAATTGCATCTGGAATGCAACACCTTACATTTACATTTAAAATAAGAAAAATGTAGGGTCTAGACTATCTTCTGAATACTTTGAGGCTGGTTTGATCTGGCCCATAACAACAAGACAAGGAGGGCAGGCAGGAATTTCCACACTCTGTGCCCTTCGCCCTTTCCAAGCTACTCCCAGAATTGGTTTCTGCTGCCACATTATCATGTTTGAGTGCTACCAAATGTTCAACACCACCTTTTCAAAGGCAACCACAGATCGGTAATCTTTCCAGGGACATCTACATCCCACAAATTTATTAATATGTAAAATAAGTAATTAAGAAACCTGAGTGTGTGGCATTTTTTTCCAATGGTGAGCCTGCTATTCAAACCCTTACATCCAATGCTGCAGAAATTTGTTACGAGTGCGCAAGCATTCTGCTTCCTGCAAAATATGAACTAACAAGCAATCTGTTGCAATTGATTTTCTTCTGTCTCATTTAAAAAAAGTCTGTAGTTTTCTCAGTTTCCCTGAAGACTATCACAGAATCTTACGGTTCTCCACCAACTTCACGCACAGATTATTGCACAGGCTTTTTCATGCACAATCATCAATTAAACAACGCTTCCATAAATCAAGGCAAAATTTCATGAGAATGTATTCTATCAGCAAATCCAAATTACAAAATTACTCGCAAAGCCCTTACACAAGATTTTTTGTTGCCCAAACATTAATAATGATCATTTTTTGGCTAGCTTTAGGTTATTTTATCCTTTTGTTAAATGGTACATAGCTGTGGTAGTAACGAGCCATGTTTTGGCATTTCTTTGGATTCAATGGAGAGATTCTCACATTGAGCCTGAGTGAGCTATTTTGTGCAAGCAGTTCAGATGTGCCTCATTAACTACCTACCCTGCCAGGGTGGTCCCCTGTTTGTCCAATGCTAGTCTGATTCTCTCAGTTGGTGAAGGTGGAACACTTGTTGCAGTAGGGATAGCTCAGGATTCTTGGTGCCAGTGCAACACTTATAAGGGAGATATGACCTTGTTCGAATGCTGGCAGTCCAGAGATGCAATGGCCAGTTCAAGACATCTGACCCAGACATGGCAGGCAACTTGTAAATTGGTGCCCTGTATTGCAGATAGGAACCTGAGGTCCTTATGGACAGGATGGTGCAGAGGAAGACCATATCATCAGACTCTGGCAGGCTGGTCTGAGGGTGCTACTTGAGTCAGTGGTATCTCAATTGTTTGCAGGAGCACCCAGCAATGCAGGAAGCAATCAATGATCTTCTCTGCTTCACTAGGGTAAGTTGCCTCCATCTGAAATCTCTGCTACTTTGCTCTTATTGAGGTTCTGCTGCTGCAGCTACCTTGCACCCACGGATCCTGCTCTATCACTCTCATGGCTGCATGCATCATCTCTTCTCACTCGCTCCCAGCCACCAAATCCTCCAAGATTACCCTGCTGCAAGACCTCAGTGTCTCTGCCTTGATGCCTTGAGGCACTTCACCCCCACCTTTACCCCACCTGCACCAGCAATAACCGCTGTGTCTGCTACTTTCATAGCTCAACCCCTCCCTTTGTCTCATTTCAGGAGAAAACAGCCGACAATTGGGCTGAATGAACCTTGGTGAGCAGTGAGGTGCCTAATGCAAGGAAAAGACCCTGCCACTGATCACCATGAGAGGTTGACCAAACATACTGAATCCTTGGACTGGAATTACACATTCCCTTGGCTTATTTTGTCTGGAGTCCATGCCTGAAGGATGTCTGCCTTGAATTGACAGAAGAATACACCTCTTAGACGCTGAAAATTACTCATTTGGTTTGAAGCATGTGTAATCTGTTTAGCATATAATCTGTTAGCACATGACTAGATTAATGTAGCACAACACAATACAACAAGCTAATCACTCCATTGACTGATGACTGCTGTTAACCATGAAAGCTTTCTGGCTATGTGTCTGCATTGAGAAGCAAGATAAAAGAGAGCTCCTGTCAGTCTGCTGGCTCACATTGAGCAGTTTTTCGGCCACTTCCACTTCTGTGCTTACTTCTCTAACAGTGAACCTAACCCTTCCTCTACTGACCCCTTCTCCCACCTCCAACACAAGTCCTCCTCCTGGACACCATCCTAAGGCCTCCTAACCTCCCTCGACCCCTTCATTTTCAACTGCCGTTGAGACATCAATCACTTCAAACTCTCCATCCCTCTCACCCACTCCAACCTCTCCCCCGAAAAATGTGTACCCTTCCACTCCCTCCGCTCCAATGCCAACCTCACCAGCAAACCCGCAGACAAGGGAGGCGCAGTTGTAGTATGGCGCACTGATCTTTACACTGCTGAGGCCAGGCGTCAACACTCTGACACCTCCTCCTACTGCCCCCTTGATCATGACCTGACCCCCGAGCACCAAACCATCACCTCCCAAACCATCCACAACCTCATCACCTCAAGTGACCTCCCACCCACAGCCTCCAGACTCATTGTTTCCCAACCCTGCACTGCCCACTTCTATCTCCTTCCCAAAATCCACAAAGCATCCTGCCCTGGTCGACCCATTGTCTCTGCCTGCTCCTGCCCCACTGAAATTATCTCCAAATATCTCGACTCCATTTTCTCCCCCTTAGTCCAGGGACTCAATACCTACGTCCATGACACCACCCATGCCCTGCACCTCCTCCAGAACTTCCAATTCCCCGGTCCCCAACACCTCATCTTTACCATGGACGTCCAGTCCCTATACACCTGCATTCCCTCTGCAGATGGCCTAAAGGCCCTCCGCTCCTTCCTGTCCCACAGGCCCAACCAGTCCCCATCCACTGACACTCTCATCCGCCTAGCCAAGCTCATCCTCACCCTCAACAAATTCCCTTTCAATTCCTCCCACTTCCTACAGAAAAAGGGAATGGCCAGGACACCCCCATGGGTCCAAGCTATGCTTGCCTCTTTGTAGGTAACGTGGAACAGTCCCTCTTCCGCACCTACACAGGCCCCAAACTCCACCTCTTCCTCCGTTACATTGATGACTGTGTCGGTACTACCTCGTGCTCCCATGAAGAGCTCGAACAGTTCATCCACTTCACCAACAGCTTCCACCCTAACCTTAAGTCAACTGGACCATCTCGAAGACCTCTCTTACCTTACTGGACCTCTCTGTCTCCATCTCCAGCAACCACCTAGAAACAGATTTCCATTTCAAGCCCACCGACTCCCACAGCTATCGAGAATACACCTCCTCCGATCCACCTTCCTGCAAAAATTCCATCCCCTATTCCCAATTCCTTCACCTCTGCTGCATCTGGTCCCAGGATGAAGCATTTCACTCCCATATATCTCCGATGTTCTCATTTTTCAAGGACCGCAACATCCCTCCCACAGAGGTTGAGAACGCCCTCGACCATGTCTCCCGCATTTCATGCAACTCATCCCTCACACCCCACCCCTGCATTAACCGCTAAAAGAGAACCCTTCTCCTCACATACTACCCCACCAACCTCCGGATACAACGCATCATCCTCCGACAATTCCACCATCTGCAATCTGACCCCACCACCAAAGACATTCTTCCCTCCCCACTTTTATCTGTTTTCCAGAGGGACCACTCTCTCCATGACTCCCTTGTCCGCTCCACACTCCCCTCCAGCCCCACTGCACCCGGCACTTTCCCCTGCAACCGCAGGAAGTGCTACACTTGCCCCCACTCCTCCTCCCTCACCCCCATCCCAGGCCCCAAGAACACTTTCCACATCAAGCAGATGTTCACCTGCACATCTACTGATGTGGTATACTGTATCCGCTGTTCCCATTGTGCCCTCCTCTACATTGTGGAAATCAACTGGAGGCTTGGAGACCACTTTATAGAACACCTACGCTCGGTTTGTAATAAACAACTGCACCTCCCAGTCGTGAACCATTTCAACAGCACCTCCCATTCCTTAGACGACATGTCCATCATGGGCCTCCTGCAGTGCCACAACAATGTTACGTGAAGGTTGCAGGAACAGCAACTTATATTCCACCTGGGAACCCTGCAGCCCAATGGTACCAATGTGGATTTCACCAGCTTCAAAATCCCCCCTCCCCCACCGCATCCCAAAACCAGCCCAGTTCGTCCCCGTCTCACTAACCTGTTCTTCTTCCCACCTATCCCCTCCTCCCACCTCAAGCCCCACCCCCATCTCCTAGCTACTAATCCCATCCTACTCCCTTGACCTGTCCGTCCTCCCTGGACTGACCTATCTCCTTCCCACCTACATTCACCTTTACTGGCTCCTGTCCTCCTATCTGCTCTTCTATCCATCTTCTGTCGGCCTCCCTCTCTCTCCCTATTTATTTCCGATCCGCCTTCCCCTCCCCCATTTCAGACCCGAAACGTCAGCTTTCCTGCTCCTCTGATGCTGCTTGGCCTGCTGTGTTCATCCAGCTCTACACCTTGTTATCTCTGTTGGCTCAGGCTAATGATTGAGTTGGTGCAGTGTTCAATTTACTTAGCATCGTGGTCTTTTTGAGAGGGGTCCCTACCAATATGTAGGTAGTGCACAATATACCCCAGAGTCTCTGTTTGACATAATTTAAGCAGTGGACAATTGACTAACCAGGTCAGGGTGTCTTTTTTTAGCAGCACTTAGATAGACTGAGCCTCTTGTGTGGCGACATGAAGAGGTTTTGTGCAGCTTGCAAATCTGACAAAGAATGATCAAAGATGCTGTAGTCAGTCAAGTAAGGATAAATATTTTATGAGTTAAGCAGTACTTAATGCTTACACTAGTCAGTATTGGCCATTGATTAGGTGAATAGCCACTATCATGTGGATTGCAAATGATCTGGGGGCTATCACAAAGCCTTCTATCACATAGCCTATATTGACAATGGCTTGAAAATTGAAGGGTCTATTTTCGATCTCTCATTCAAGACATTTACAGCCCTATCAAAGTGATCTTTTACAGTTGATGTATCTTGAACACCCAAATCTCTGGAGTGCAATCCACAAAGCCTCTCAGTCAAATCCTTAGGTTGGCACTGCAGCAGTATCATCAAATGGGATTCAGCAGTTTGAGATTATTGCCTTCATTTCGGCCAATTAGGATTGGAAAACAAACCAGCCCAGTTCATCCCCTCCCCCCACTGCACCACACAACCAGCCCAGCTCTTCCCCCCCACCCACTGCATCCCAAAACCAGTCCAACCTGTCTCTGCCTCCCTAACCGGTTCTTCCTCTCACCCATCCCTTCCTCCCACCCCAAGCCGCACCCCCAGTTACCTACTAACCTCATCCCACCTCCTTGACCTGTCCGTCTTCCCTGGACTGACCTATCCTCTCCCTACCTCCCCACCTACACTCTCTCCACCTATCTTCTTTACTCTCCATCTTCGGTCCGCCTCCCCCTCTCTCCCTATTTATTCCAGTTCCCTCCCCCCATCCCCCTCTCTGATGAAGGGTCTAGGCCCGAAACGTCAGCTTTTGTGCTCCTGAGATGCTGCTTGGCCTGCTGTGTTCATCCAGCCTCACATTTTATCATCTTGGAATCTCCAGCATCTGCAGTTCCCATTATCTCTTGACCTTGCCTGCAACAGCTTTATATTCTGTGGCATAAAACAAAATCATTTGTTGTAACAGGAGATGCTGAGTGTTGCCAAAGCCTTGCTGTCCCAGTCACTGAAAGTGGAGACGGGACCTTCCACAATTCACACTAAAACCAGCCTCTTGAGGTAAGCAGTCTGTGTGAATGTTAATCCATACAGAGGTTTCAGCCTGCACTCCAGAAATAGAAAACAGTTTACAATCAGTGCAGTTTTGGAAGAGAGTAAACCCTGAGCTATAAAAACAAAACAGGAATCAATATTAAGTGATAACTGGGAAACCTTCTATTTGTACAATTGTCAGAGGTTACACAATCTATTTTTACAAAAAGATCAGAGATGTGCTTGTAGCTGGAAGGATACATAAAAAGAAGGTTTTGATGTAGAGCCAGAACAAGCCCTTTTTGTCTTTAAAAATGCTCAGCTTTGTTTCAAAGCTTTGCTTTTATGTCCTTGAAACGTACTTTGTAATGAAGTAATTTAGAAGCTTCATATAAGGTACACAAAAGAGAGTTAACATCACCAAATAATCTGTTTTGGGGATCTGTTGAGGGATGGTGATCCATCAGGGGACCATACCGGATTATTATCATGAGAGTTTGACACAAACTTATAATTTCGGGACAGTAGGATTGTTGACCAAATTTTCATCAAAGAAGGAGGTTTGAGAAAGCATCTTAACAGAGAAAAGAGTCGACGAGATGTACAGCAAAGAAATAGGCCCTTCGGCCCAACTCATCCATGCCAATCAGACATCCCAATCTGCCTTAGTCCCATTTGCCAACATTCGGCCCATATTTCACTCAACCCTTCCTATTCATGTACCTATCCAGATGCTTTTTAATTGTTGTGATCATCCCGTCTCCACCACTTCGTCTGGAAGCTTGTTCCATTCACTCTTTGCGTGAAAAAATTACCCTTCATGTCCTTTTTAAGTTTCTCCCCCCTCACCTTAAACCTATGCCCTTCAGTTTTGGACTCACTCACCAAAGGAAAAAGATTTTGGCTATTCACCCTATACGTGGGTCTTATGATTTCTTAATCAGCTATAAGACTACTCCAACGGTCCTCGGAAAAGATCCACAGTCTATTCAGTCTCTCCTTATAACTCAAACTCTCCAGTCCCAGAAAAATCCTTGTAAATCATTTCTGAGCTCTCTCAAGTTTAACAACATCTTTCCTATAGCAGGGTAACCAGAACTGTACATAGTATTACAAAATTGTGGTGACTCTTTAGAATTTACTGTTCCAGAGGCTTGTGGAGGCTGTCATTGAATGTGTTCAGGGCTGAGATTGATAGATTTCTGTATCTTGACATCATGGGATAAGAGCACAGTGCAGGAAAATGGTGTAGAATTAGATAGGCTGTGATCTCACTGAATGGTTGAGCTGGTACAAAGAGCTAAATGGCCTCATCCTGGTCCTGCTTGCAACATTGTTAGTCCTCATAACTCACATGTTTCATTTATTATTCTTTTCTTGAGGGATGCAGAGTAACATCTCTTAGCAAAATATGTCATTGCATAAAACTTTATTTCCTTATCCCTGTAGTAGTGACTTCTATTGCAAACTCACAGAAACACACCCTAAGCATATTTTCATGAGTGGACATTCTACTGGTCCTTCATTTCAAATGTCAGCCCCTCCACATTTTGATACTTTAATGCTTCAATTCAAATGATTTTAATTACTGAGGAATATAAGAACGAGAAGCAGGAATAGGGAATTCAGCAACCTGTGACTTCTCTGCCATTTAATACAATCATTGCTGATACCATTTTAGCCAAAACCCCAATTTCCTGTCCGCTCTCCATAACCCTTCAACCCCAGTGTTAACTAAAAGCCATCTCCTCTTCAACTTTATACACCTCTTCATCCTCCATGCTCTAGGATAATGAAACCCATGGATTCATAACCTTTGAGGGAAGCAATTCATCCTCATCACTATTTTAAATCCAGCACCTATTATCTGAAAACTATGACCTCTCTATAAAATCCTCTGATGCTGCCTGGCCTGCTGTGTTTCTTCAGCTCCACAATGTATTATCTCAGGCTCCGGCGTCTGCAGTTCTTACTATCTCTGAACTCTCTATGAACTTCTAGGTTGCCCCATATGAGGAAACATCCTTGTTACATCCACTTTGAAAATCCTGTTTAACATCCCACAAAATCCAATTAGATAGCTTGAAATTCCTCAAAGCTCTCTGCCTCTTCATAAGACAAACTCTTCATCTCTGGAATCAATCGACTGAACTTCCTCTAAGTTGTCAACGTATTCATGTAAATAATCAGTTGATGATACAAAACTCAAACATTGCTGAAAAAATGCCACTTTTCCTTGAAGCTTTTCATCCTGCTCTCATCAGGACAATTTGAAGAATATGAATTCAAGAGGAAAACCGACATTGATGCTACATGAAAGGAGAGTGCTGGTTAATTGGCAAGTGGGCTCTGATCAATAGAGGAATTAACCTGATGTATGCACTCTGCTGATTGCCAGTTATTTGTTGGGCTTTGTTTAAATTGACAACCAGTCCAGGTTATGTTTAATTGGTCAGGCCATCACCCTGAGAAATGAGCCAGTGAATGACTGTCATCTATTTTGTTGAGTTGAAACAGGTACAGTAAGCACACATGTCCTTTCTGTCTATCAAGACGATGTCTTGTTACCAATATATCAAGCTCCCAGCACATACAGAGGGAGGACCATGCTTGAGCTGTGTGTTGTGAGATCAGTAAAATAATTGGAGTGTCTCATGAACAAAACCTCTAATGAAAAGATATCTTAGAATCTTGCCCTTTGGAGAATGGAAGGAATACTGAGAAACCAGATAGAACTCTAGACAGCTTAGGTAAACCTTTGGTGTGATCCCAGAGAAGATGTGAATAAACCTTCAAGATTTGAATAACGTGTGAAGAAATTCTTTCAGCAATGTAAAAATGGTGATGATAAGTCTTTATAAGCAATGGCATTAGGTTGGCAAACCATGGAATCCTATTTTACAGAAAAAAAAATCTTTGCCCATTAGCTTTGTACTACCAAAGATACACTAAATCTACACTAACCCCACTCTCAAGCAGTTTGCCCATAACCTTTAATGTCATGAATGTGGTGCTTGCATTGTTTATCTTTATAAATGCAATATAATTTGCTTAAAAATGTGAAACCTTGTGGTATAATTCTTTCAGTTAATTGATAGGTGTTTGATTTGAAATGAATATTAACAGCAAACCTTATAAAAATCTACAGGATGTAGGATACAGAAGACAAGATATAACTAAGCATGCATTTATTAGTCTTTGCATGCGGTGACTTGTTCATTCTCAGTCTTAGTTCAGCAGATTTCAGTCTATGTTTCATTTGTTCAAAAGACATATCTTGTGCTTTTCATAGATAGCTAATTCTTATATCAAAAAGCTTGTAACCCTGACAAAGAATTCAATGTCTGCTGTAGAAACTCGGAACGTTACCACTTTCATGGATTTTGATCAAATGTTTCTGACCTTTGTTCTATATTTATGTTTTTCTACAATGTGCAGCGCAGTTTGCTTGAGGCACTAACGGTGATATTGATCTTGCCATTTAGGGGATTAAAGGATGTAAACTTCAAACCTCGCAGAAGTTAATATGAATCTGAATTTTGATTGGATGAAGTGAGTCAGTGTCATTTTCTGATTGATAAAAAATCTCATGCAGAAGGTACACGTATTTATAAAATAAAGTCTACATATGGAATGCGAAAATCGGCCTGATTGTCTTTCGAGTAGACAGCAGAACACTGAACTGTGAATCAGTGATCAGTGAGTTCACGTCCCACTCTAGAGACCTGAGCAAAAACTTTAAGCTGATCATCATAATATCAATGAATAATTGCTTTGTCAGAGATTTCGCCCTCCCAATATGTCCAAGCTGAACTCTTGTTTGAACAAGAAATGCTTATATATGAGATGCCTTGGAGCATGGGTTAATAAATGTAAACGTAACCTGTTGCAAGCTTTGACTGTAGTTTCTATTAGGATATTCGTCTGAATTGATAATAACATGGTCAAATTTTACTAATAAATTGAGATAAAGTCTGAGTGCTTTACTAGTTTTGATCAATGTTTAACAAAACAGTGCAGATCCCAAATTAAGTCCTCATTCGCTAAACTTATCACAATAAGAGGCAACTGAAAAATGAATAGGCCATAACCAGTGTATTGAAATCTGGAATTCTCATTATAGCAGGGATATGGTAGTGTTGGAGAGGGTGTACAGAGATTTACTAGGATGCTGCATCATCTGGAGATTTTCAGTTATGAAATGAAATTGGACTCCTGGGGTTGTTTTTGTTAGAGCAGTGGAGGCTGAGAGGGGACATGTTTGAGTTGTATAAAATGGTGAGGGGCGTGCATAGGGTAGACAGGAAAGAACATTTCCCAGTGAGCATAGATTTAAGATAAAGGGCAGAAGGTTTAATAAAAATATGAGGAAAAGCTTTTTCACCCAAGAGGTGGTGGGAATTTGTAAGGGTGGTAGACGCAGGAACTCTTATAGTATTTAAGTAGTATTTAGATATACACTTACGATGCTGTGACATACAAGGTTATAAGTCAAATGCAGGAAAATGGAATTAGAATAGTTAAGTGGTTGTTTTTGAACAGCATGAATGTGATGTTTTTCAATGATGTCAATCTCTATGACGTTATGACTCTAAATAGACCTTAAATATGCCATTATCACATTTTATTGTATCAGCTGCACGTCATAATAAGCAACTGAAGCAAAGTCTAGTTTGACTATTTATTGCCTCATCCCTGTCTTTCCAAATCATGTTGTCGATAGGAACTATTAAGTGAACAGTTGCAAATGGCAGAACTGGCCTGACACTTAAAGTAAGTATGTTAATGAAACTGCTGTTACCTTTTCTTTTATTAGGGCAGAAAATATATTGAATAAACTCAGAGAGATTAACCGTAAACTTTTATGGCAGCATAGATATAAAGCAAAGGCTAATGACACAGTACATGAGTGATAATGTATCTTGATGAACATACATTGATTAAATGAAAAAGTAATTTGTCTCCAGGGTAGTGAACTTAATTGAAAAAAAACAATAAGGACCAAGGCTAATGCACCAGTCCTGATAATCACATCCAGACTCACGCTAAGTCAACAGTCAATATAGCCATTTTTATTTGCACAGCTTCTAATGTATACAAATGAGTTGTAAATGTGGGGTTAGAGTATAATGATTGATTTTTCAATTAGGGTCAAAAGGCTCAAATTTGTACTTAGGGTTGGAAGGTCAAGATCCTTCCAGAGTCGTCAGCATAAATTTGAAGTTGACGCGACTGAGATACAGGGATGACATCATTTGGACGAAATGCTAAATCAAGGCTTTGTCTGTACTCCAAGGTAGATGTAAAAGATCCCATGGCACTATTGGGAATAGACAAGGGGAGTTATCCTTCGTCTCCTGAACGTGTGTATATATATATTGTATGTGTGTGACATGTACATATGTATAACTATATATATATTACTCTGTCATAAAAACAGGTCTCTAGGTCATTGTCACATTTCTGTTTGTGGGTAAAAGTCAGAAGACTTCACCTGATGAAGAGGTAGTGCTTTGAAAGCTTGTGATTTCAAATAAACCCATTGGACTATTACCTAGTGTCATGTGACTTCTGATTTTGTATCCCACCGAGCCAATACCGGCACCTCCACATTATGTTTTTGGGAACTTTAGTTACATAAATTGGTTAAAACCTTTCTTATGTTTCAACACTGTGAGAAAAAGGAAACAGCCTATTGGCTGAAAAATTCTTCAGCACATTCTGAGATCATGAGAGTGCTATATAAACTCTAGTCTTTTTTAAAAAAAGCAAATAAATTTCCAATCGACCTGATGCTCTCAACATTACACCATTCAGCTGTTGCTTCTTTCGAGAATGAAAGTGACCACATGCATTTTGGCATGGTCATATGGGACAACATGGAGATTCACCCCTTCCACATCTAGTCTCGTCTCAGGCTGTTGTAAATTTTGAGTACCAATGCTACTTTATTTGCTTTACCCATTGATCTCATCTGATGTGTCAGTCAGAGGAACTTCGAGATTTCGGGGGAAAAGTCTGATGGGAGGTGGTGAAATCTCCCATGTGATCCTCATCTAATTGGCACAGATAAAGACAATCCCATAATCCTACACTCCTATGGGGGTTGGGATTTGAGAAATACAATTCGGGATTCAGCATTTGGAACTGCTCGACTTTGAACTTAACCACTGTATTGTATCCAACATTTGGAGCTATCATATTCTCCACAAAAATGGATGGCAACATCCGGCACAAGGCCAGGGTGTGTTTTTTTTTTACGTTTTCTCCTTTTGTTCAAAAGTTTGAATCCGTAGGGAAAAATATTTTGCATGGATTCCAAAAGAAGAAAGTACACGCAATCAATCTAGGGCCTTCTCACTATCTACTGGGATCTCTCCTGATCCCTGTTGGATCGATGATAGCCAGTGTCTTCCCCTCTTTGAATCACACTAACACTACACACGACATCAAATGGTGGTGCACACACAGCAGGCTTTATTCATGTGCAGTGCACATTATTAATCTGTAAAAGGGAGTCACTCTCAATCTTCTGACCCCTCCAAGTAACTCTGAAGAATCATTTTCTTTTGTATTTCAATTTGCAAACTTGAAAGGTACATTTCACGGATAAGAGCTGATGATTTATTTGCCTTGAATCGTTTGAGGAACAGTCTATCTCTGCAAACTTCCTCAATTCTTTATTTTCACACTGTAATGCCCTGACCAATCTCTTCTCAGAACCTTGAGTGTTAGTCACAACCTACAAAATGTCCCTACTGCAATAGTAAATTTTACTGCTCTTTCTGTGCATCACAGTCAACTCAAGAGCTACACATTAATCACCAAATATCAATGCCTCGGGGTCACTTGTTTCTATGCTTAGGCAGTCTGTCCTTTTCTTCTTTATGTAAGGAACAGTTTTGCTCTAAAACTGATCATAATCATGGGACAAAAGCAGAAATTGCTGGAAAAGTTCAGTAGATCTGTGGAGAGAAAGCAGAGTTGACGTTTTGGATCCAGTGGCTCTTTTTCAGAACTGCCTGTAGCTAGGACAGGGTTGGTATACATGCTGAAGATAGGTTGTGGAAAGGGAGGAAGAGTAATCAATAGGAGGAGATAGAGTCCAGACAATTGAATAGGTAATGCTTTTTCTGGGAAAATGAATGGCTGCTAATGGAGACCAATAGTGACTGACAATGGGGTGTTTGTGGTAGTAGCCCATGTGTGTGGCCTGCTATGTGGGAGTTAGTTCAAAGAGATGGGACAAAGTCTCAAGCCAAAAATTGTTGACCTTGATATTGAGTCCAGAAGGTTACAGGATCCTAAGTGGAAAATGAGATGCCATTCTTCCAGCTTGCACTGCACTTCAATGGAACAATGTAACAAACCTTAGACAGAGATGTTGGCCGGGGAACATGGTGGTGTGTTGAAGTGGCAGGCAACTGGAAGCTTAGGGTCATTTTTAAGGAAAGAATGTAGGTGTTCTGCGAAGTGGCTGCTCAGTTTGTGTTTCATCTCCTCAGTATAGAGGAGGCCACATTGTGAGCAGCAAATACAGTATACCAGTTTTGCTAGCCCATGAACTAGAAATTCTGAAATTGTCATAATATGTGTGAGGAATTACAAATGCAAGTGGCAAGGAACTGGACAAGGGGAGAAAAAAATAAGTTGAAGTAGGAAGAGATGGGTTCTGTGGGCAGGAGCAGTCAGATCAATGGGTCTGCCTGGGCAGTCCTGTTTGTGGAGTTTGGGAAGGGTAACCAGAGGAAATGAGATGAGCAACTGTTATGGACACAATGATCTGATGTTCCATGCTGGGATTATGGAGGTGTCTGTGACCTGACTCTCAGCATCTACAATGTAGAGGCCAGTACATCAGTCAACAACACCCTTGCCAGCATGCTTGATTACGCAGTGAGTTCTGAAGAAGAGTCACTCGATAGAAAATGTTAATTCTGCTTTCTCTCTGCACAAATGCTCCCAAACTTGCTGGGTTTTTCCAGCAGTTTCTGTTTTTATTACAAAATAAAGATTGGCTATGAAAGCATGGAGTGCAGTCAACTCAGAGGGAGATACATTAGAAAGGGAAAGGTCGGGGGGCAGAGAATTCAAGGTGACTGATGTAAAGCCAACAGTTCATATATGTGGAAAGGCAAGGCCAGATTAGGGATGGCCAAAATTGCTTTGTGCATGGGAAATTGTGACTCACTCACTGAACTGAGTTTTTCAAAGATGTAACTAAGAGGATTGATGAGAACAGAGCAGTGGACATGATCCGTATGGACTTCAGTCAGGTCTTCCACATGGTAAACTGATTAGCAAGGTTAGATCGCATGGGATACAGAGAGAACTAGCCATGTGGATTCAGAATTGGCTTGAAAGTAGAAGACAGAGGGTGATGGTGGAGGGTTGCTTTTCAGACTAGAGGCCTGTGATCAATGGTGTGTAACACGGATCAATGCTTGTTCCAGTGTTTTTTTTGTCAATTATCAAAATGATTTGAATTTGTTAGTAAGTTTGCTGTTGACACTACAATTGGAGGTGTATTTACATAAATGATTTGGATGTGAACATAGAATGTATGGTTAGTAAGTTTACAGATGACGCCAAAATCGGAGGTGTAATGGACAGCAAAGAAAGTTACCTCAGAGTGCAATGGGAACTTGATCAGACGGGCCGATGGGCCGAGGAGCGACAGATGGAGTTCAATTTAGAAAAATGTGGGGTGCTGGAAAAGCAAATCAGGCCAGGATTTATACACTTAATGGTAATGTCCTGGGGAGTGTTGCTGAACAAAGAGACTTTGGAGTGTAAGTTCACAGTTGCTTGAAAGTGAAGTCCTAGGTAGATAGGATAGTGAAGAAGGTGTTCGGCATGTTTGCCTTTATTGGTCACTTCATTGAGTATAGGAGTTGGGAGGTCATATTGTGGCTGTACAGGACGTTGGTTAGGCCACTTTTGAAATATTGCATTCAATTCTGGTTTCCCTGCAATAGGATGGATGTTATGAAACTTGAAAGGGTTCATAAATGATTTACAAAAATGTTGCCAGGGTTGGAGAGCTTGAGCAGTCGGGAAAGACTGATTAGGCTGGGGCAATTTTCCCTGGTGTGTCAGAAGCTGAGGGGTGGCCTTATAGAGATTTATAAAATGACAATGGGGAATGGATAGGGTGAATAACCAAGGTCTTTTCTCTGGGTGGAGGAATCCAAAGCTAGAGGACATAGGTTTAAGGTGAGAAGAGAAAGATTTAAAAGGGACCGAAGGGATAACATTTTTAGGCAGAGAGAGGTGCTTGTATGGAATGAGCTGCCAGAGGAAGTGGTGAAGGCTGGTACAGTAACAACTCTTAAAAGGCATCTGGATGGATATATGAATAGGAAGGGTTTAGGAGGGATGTGGGCCAAATACTGGCAAATGGGATGATATTAATTTAGGATATCTGGTCAGTATGGCCAAGGTGGACTGAAGGTTCTGTTAACGTGCTGTACCTCTCTATGACTCTATGATGAACAGATCAGGTGCAGGCCAGAGGAAGGGGTCAATGTGGAGGGAGATTATTGGAGGTGGGTGAGAGGATTTGTGGCACAGGTAGAGGACTCTTCTTTGAAGAAATGGGCATGGGGCTGAAAGTGATGGAAGAAAAATTCAATGTTATAATCGTGCCCAAAATTCATTGAGATGGAGGCATAGAGGGATAAAACCTTCACTGAGTATAGCAGATTCCGTAAATGGACGGTCAGAAGGGAGAGTGAATACACAACAAGATGTGGAGTTGGGAGAGAGGATGGAGTGAGAAGAAAGAGGAAGGGAGGAAGGTTCCAGAGGAGCATGGGTATCTCTAAGTTGTGGCATCCTGAGTTCCTTAATAGTGAAACGAAGAGGAAGTTTCATGTCAGAATGTCGAATAATGTAGAATGGCACAGCCTTTTGGACACAATGTCAACTTCAATCATTTTATGACTTGAACACACTATCATGTGTCCTTTCCCCAACTTCCACACACCAAACCTTGTCATCACATGACCTGCTACCACAACCAACCATTGTCAGCTACTAATATCTCAATGAGCATACAATGTGAGCTTTTTCCCCATTGATTTCAAAGGTTTCAATGGAAACTAGGCTAAATGCAAAGTACATTGACAATCAACTATTAGCCTATGTATCTAACCATTTTTCACAATAAACTTAGGAACATTTCTGATTTGATCAGGCTGATGGTCATTGTTTTGCGTTCTCAATGACTAAAAGTATTTTAAAATTTAATCAGAGAGATATGAAATTACCATTCAACGATACAGCCTGGAATTTTTGAAGTCATGGAGACTTCACAGACCTCCAGTGATGGCAGGTGGGGTTCAACACACATCTCCAAGTTCCATCAGAGGTCAAGTTGCTGAGAAGGAAAGGGAAGTGGGACACAATTCACATTCAAATAAAACCTTATATCTTCAACTTTAACTCAGTGCTACGTTTAAACAGACTGCTGCAGGGGGTTTAACCCACATTAAATTTAAATTCCAATTTGATTAAAAATGGAAGAAAACAAGCTGCACGCATCAGTGATAGCTTTTTTTTATCAAGAAAGGCTCTTCAAGCGGCTTCAATAGTTGTTGACATTTTCTGAAGAGATTGTTATGAATGCTTGGCTAGCTTCCAAAATATATAGATATCTCATCAATTGAAATTGAGTTAAATGTTTTATTGACAATTGAAAGAGGTTATAATAGGATTTGTTGCCTTTGATATGAAATATGAATTGAGGCTTGTTTCTATAAGAAATGAATCAATATTGAAAAAAATCAACATGCTTTTCATAAATGGAACTTTTTCCATTATATTTGCAGAGTGAAATTTACAGTAGATTTTGGAAACTGGTTTTATTAATTTTCATTTGGCTCCGGGCTGTATACTGGATAATGTGCTGAGGATTGGTATAAGCATCTAATAGGGGATAATGATAGGTAACAGGAGTTAGAAAATGGGTATAAAGTGCCATCAGGATGCAATAAAGGTGGATCAAGTCTGAGGGCTTGATGGTCAAAAACTGGGGCAAAATACTCAAGAACCAAAATGCATTTGGGTGAGACATTTCCAACATTCCCTGAGTTTCTGCAGGTCCTCCAGCAGAGAATTAATGCTGTTTTACTCCCTTTGACAACAAAATGAGGGCCATGATATGGAGGTGCCTGGACTGGGACGGACAAAGTCAGAAGTAGCTTGACATCAATTTATAGTCCAACAGAGTGCTGCTGGTATTGTGTGATATCTAACGAAATGAGAGGAAATACAGGCCACTTGGTGGTGATAGTCCCGAGTAGGGCTCTGGACTGAGTATCAAAATGCACACTGGCAATGGTTCAGTTGGTTGTCACGCTGTTTTTAGTTTTGTTCTTTCATACCTTTTCTCGTGCCTTTCATTTCTTTCGTGTATTCTTTCATGGGGAGTCAATGGCCTAGCATTATTAGTGCTAGACTGTTAATCCAGGGATCCCGGTAATGCTCGAATCCTGGTATGGTAGATGGTAGAATTTGAAGTCAATAAAAAAAACTGGAATCAAGAGCCGACTGATGACTAGGAAATCATTTTGATTGTTGGAAAAATCTGTCTGGTTCACTAATGTCTGCCATCCTTACCAGGTCTGGCCTCCATGTGACTCCGGACCCAGAAGACCATAAGACATAGGAGTGGAAGTAAGGCCATTCGGCCCATCACATCCACTCCGCCATTTAAATCATGGCTGATGGGCATTTAACTCCACTTCCTGCAATCACCCCGCAGCCCTTGATTCATTGTGAGATCAAAAATATATTGATCTCTGCCTTGAAGGCATTTAACGTCCCGGCCTCCACTGCGCCCCGTGGCAATGAATTCCACAGGCCCACCACTCTCTGGGTAAAGAAATGTCTCCTCATTTCCATTTTAAATTGACCCCCTGTAATTCTAAGGCTGTGGCCACGGGTCCTAGTCTCCCCGCCTAACGGAAACAACTTCCCAGCGTCCACCCTTTCTAAGCCATACATTATCTTGTAAGTTTCTATTAGATCCCCCCTCAACCTTCTAAACTCTAATGAGTACAATCCCAGGATCCTTAGCCGTTCATCATACGTTAAATCTACCATTCCAGGGATCATCTGTGTGAATCTCCGCTGGACACACTGCAGCGCCAGTATGTCCTTCCTGAGGTGTGGGCCCCAAAATTGGACACAGTATTCTAAATGGGGCCTAACTAGAGCTTTATAAAGCCTCAGACCCATAACTATGTGGTTGACTTTCTACAGCTGGGGAGAGATATTAAATGCTGGCCCACCCCAACATCCTGTGAATGAAGTTTAAAAAATGGAGCTGAGACCAGAGTGCTCACAACTTCTAAAAATTCACTCAAAGGATAAAAGTTCATAACTTCCTAACACTGCAGATGGAGGCCTTTTGACACATCGAGCCAGCAACAACTTCCAAGCAACATCCTAACTTGCAACCCCACATTAATCCATCTCGTCTGCATGCAATTTCTTGTGGCAAATCCATTTGGCCTGCACATCGTTGGACTGTGAAAGGAAACTGGAGCACCCAGAGGAAGCCCACACAGACACAGGGAGAATGTGCACACTGTATAGAAATTGTTGCCCAAGGCAAGAATTGTATGTGGGTCCCTGGCACTGTGAGGCAGCAGTGCTAACCATTGAGCCAGTGTACCACCCAAAGGCACCGAGGGCAGTGCAAACATTTATCGCCCATCCATGGTTGCCCTGGAGAAGATAATATAGAGAAGTTGATTTCTTGATCAGTTGCAATTCTTGGGATGTTATTACACTTGCCTTGCTATAAGGGAGGGGATTCCAGAATGTTAACTCAGTGATATTGTGGAATGTCTGAAATGTTCTAAGTCAAGATGGCTCTGATGAAGGTCTAGGCCCGAAACATCAGCTTTTGTGCCGCTGAGATGCTGCTTGGCCTGCTGTGTTCATCCAGCCTCACACTTTGTTATCTTGGATTCTCCAGCATCTGAAGTTCCTATTATCTCTAAGTCAAGATGGTGTTGCTTAGAGATTAATTTTCAGCTTGTGGCATTCCCACTGCATCTGTTGCCCTTACCCATTCAGGAGGTAGAGGTTGCAGACTTGGAAAGTGCTGTGATTGGATCATCAGCTTTTATGACAACAACAGGAGAATTCAGAGAATAAGGACACTTGAATATGAGGGTGAAGAGAAAACTGATAAACCACTAAGCAGATGTCTTGGTGAAATGGTGACGTAACGATTAATTTTCAGCTGAATTACAAAACATGGCACACTTTCACCACCATGTCTACCTTCAATGGCCTGCTTCCGCACTGTAAGGGTTCTATGATTCAAGTGGTCCCTCTCATGATGTTGTCTCAGACCATTACACCCTTAGACCACATGCTAGGATACAGTCATGTTTCTCAAAGGCATAATGACACATTGTTTCTTAAATGTTTACTGACACACTGTGAGATCTCATACAACAATTTGAGATGCCCATAGGTTATGAAGAGCTCTGCATAAATGAAAGGCTTCATTCTATCTGTCTTTAAAGTGGGAGTCTCAGGCTGCAAAATCTTGACCCAAAGTTTTTACTTTTGTCCTTACCAGGATGAACATCGTCCTGATATTTATGGGGCTTCTCTGCAACTAACAGGAAACAACAGGCAAGAGAAAAATAAACGAGTTCCAGGACATAGTTTGAGAATTATAGCCAGACCATTCAGTAAAGATGATAGAGTCACAGAGCAGTCCCTTTGGTCCAACTCTCCACACCAACTAGATATCCTAAATTAATCTCGTCCCATTTGCCAGCATTTGGCCCAAATCCCTTGAAAGCCTTCCTACTCAGATATCCATCCAGATGCCTTTCAAATGTTGTAATTGTACCAGACTCCACCACTTCCTCTGGCAGCTCATTCCATACACGCACCAGCCTCTGTGTGAAAAAGTTACCCCTTAGGTTCTTTTTAAATTTTTCCCTTTTGGACTCCTCCACCCTGGGGAAAAAACCTGGTCTATTCATCCTATTCATGCCCCAATAAAAGGTATAAAGTTATGCTTCTGATGCTCCAGGGAAAATAGCCCTGGTCTATTCAGCCTCACATTATAGCTCAAGCCCTGCAACCCTGGCAGCATCCTTGTAAATCTTTTCTGAACCCTTTCATGTTTCACAACATCCTTCCTAGAGCAGGGAAACCAGAATTGCATGCAGTGTTCCAACAGTGGCCTAACTAATGTCCTGTATAGCCGCAACATGTCATTCCTGCTCTTAAACTCAAAGTACTGACCAATGAAAGCAAACATGCCAAATGCCTTCTTCACTGTCCTCCCGATCTATCTCTTCACTTTCAAGGAACAATGGATCTGCACACCAAGGTCTATCTGGTTCAGCAACACTCCCCAGGACCTTACCATGAAGAGTATAAGTCTAAATTATCTAAATAGGAGGCAGTTCGACGCAGAAACAATGCTAGATGTTGGAGCTGACATCCTCAAATGACAGTTGTTGCTAGATCAGCTGTTAATTTTAACTCTGAGGTAGTTAACTTGTTGTTAAATAAAGGCATTAGGATATGAGCCAAAGACAGGAATATTGAGTTATGCCACAGATCAGCCATGTTCTAGTTGAATGGTAGAACAGGTTCAAGAGGCTGACTGGCCTACTCCAGTCCCTATGTTCTGATGTAATCGAGATGGTTAGCCCATGTCTTAGGCTTTCAACTGCTGGAACACCCTTCACTCCTATTTACAGAGCTCCAATTATCTGGATCCTTTCCCAGTCAAAATTGGAAGGACTACAAGTTCCCTGGATATTAGGTACTGACCCCTTCACATTGCTCGCTCATCCCTTTATGGCCATGTTTGCTGTGCACTCCAACAGCTTGAACATATACCCACCCTGATGCCCCCTTGGCTCTCATGCCAAAGCCTCCCCTTTCTGGTACCCATTCTCCTCAGTGGCAGTCACCTTCCCCACAAAGTTCCCCACTGTTTAGGGGAAGGGTGAGATTTGCTCTGTGATTTGCTTTTCCATCAACTGAAACAATAGCAGCAGCACACCCCTTGAATTCATGAAGCTAGTCATTAATTCCTTTCCTGACAATATCGTTCATTAAGCTTTTGCAATTGTTTAGCACTCTGTTTCTTTTCTGAGCAGAAAATGGCTGCAAACGAGAAACGGTGGCTGAGCTGATGAATGGAGTTCAGCAGCTCCAAATTTGTATGTAGGAGGGAAGCTGCATCTCCTAACACTATTTCAATCATTTAAAGAGCCTTTCTCTTTGCAATGAAAGAGGGGTTTTGTATGATCCATGGTAAGGGTGGACAGACAGCGCAGTATTCACCCTCGAAACCACATCAACTGAATAGCAGGGCTTTTCACGAGTACAAATAGTTTATGGTGTTTGATGGGGTATTAAAAAAAAGTGAGGAAAGACTCAAAAATATGAATCAGTGAATTTTCTTCATAGGCTAAACATCTCTCACTGCACAGTACTCAAGTCTTGTTCTTTATTAGATAGTAATTATGATTCTCAATAGCTAACTTGTAGAATGGTGCACTACGGCCCCATTGAGTGCAGTAAATCATTTTGTTATTGCCAGCTCTGCTAGTATTCTCTCAACCCGCTGGTGTAAAGGAAGTGTTGTGATTATTATGTGGTGTATCGTTTTGTTCTTAGAATCATTCATGTTAAAGAATGAATGACTACCAGAGCATGCCGTCAGGATGGATAAAAACAAAATGACGATTAAGGGCCAAGTGTGAAAATGAACTTGTTAGTGTTTATATTGCTTTTTAATTCATAGCATGATAGTTCAGTTTGTTCCAGGAAATTACACCGACAACAGCTCGCAGGGTTCCCTCCTGTTTAATAGACTGTGTCATTCTTGGCCGTACAACATTGGAATGATTGAAACTGTACTCAAGCCAATGATGTGGAGTCACTTGGAGACTGTCATTGCTGAACCAGTGAAACTAGGAACTAGGAAGTTAGTTATTCTTTAGATATAAGGCTCAAGTCGAGGCAGTTGCACCACCCCCTGTTTGTTCGGCCAGGCTTTTAAGGGCTTCCTCGCAGAGATGAGGTTATGGCTGTGTTGCAACAGATGTTCAAGTCAATCTCACTGACCCAGCTAACGTAAAGTAGAGAAAAACTCAACTCTTCTTCCACACTTTCCCATCTATGGAGCCCCTAGACAGCCTGAATGACCTAGCTTTAATTTAATGTGTTCCTTCCCCCAACTTCATACCTATCTTTCCAAGTTCCCTATACATATTAGCAATTACCTGAGTACAGAAATGGTAGGTAGAAAGGAAATAAACAGGAGTAAATGGTTCTTTTTTTCCAAATAGTGAGTAGTGAACTAGTGGGGTAATGCAGGGATCTGAGCTTGGAACCCCAGATATTCACTGTATATATTAATCATTTGGATGAGGGAACAAAGTAATTATATCTCCAAGCTTGCTGACAACACAACGCTAGGTGAGATGGTGAGCTGTGGGAGGTGTGAGGATGCAGAGATATTTCATTGTGCAAGTGTGATTTGGACAAGTTGTGTGACTGGGAACATACAGGACAGATGAAATGTAATGTAGATAACGGGGGTTGGTTAGCTCAGTTAGCTGGAAGTCTGGTTTGCGATACCAACAGCATAAGCTCAATTTCCATACTAGCTGGGCTTATCATGAAGAACTCTCCTTCTCAACCTCTCTCCGTATCAGAGTTGTGTTGACTCCTAGGGTAATCTATTTCCAGTCATCCCTCTCGCTGTAATGGGGGAGCAGGATTGTGGTAATTTTACCTTTTTAACTAACATGTACAACTGTGAGGTTATCCATTTGGGTGAAAAAGTTCGTGAAGGTGGATCTGAATGATCATAGGCAGAGGAAGGGGGTGGTGCAACAAGGCCTGGGTGACCCCATGTGCTAGTTGCTGAACGTAAGTGTGCAGGCATAGCCAGCCGTGAAGAACGCAGGTGGTATGAGATAGTAGGAACTTCAGATGCTGGAGAATCTGAGATAACAAGGTGTAGAGCTGGATGAACACAGCAGGCCAAGCAGCATCAAAGGAGCAGGAAGGCTGATGTTTTGGGCCTAGACCCTTCAACAGAAAAAGGGTCCAGGCTGGAAATGTCAGCCTTCCTGCTCCTTTGCTGCTGCTTGGCCTGCTGTGTTCATCCAGCTTGACACCTTGTTATCTCAGATTTTCCAGCATCTGCAGTTCCTATTATCTCTAATGCAGGTGTCATGTTGGT